>NW_028292578.1:5804370-6104370 GCF_029948245.1 Actinia tenebrosa
CGATATAGCTAACGGGTTTGTCAGACCATTCTGGCAGGCTGAACTACAGAATGAAAATGGTCACCCCATGATGAATGGGATTCGACTAAATGACTTGGATACTGTAAACAGACATTTTTCGAGCCGTGCCGAGGGCGAGAAGTCCGAAGCGAATGGGTTTCTAGCTAACCATCAGCAAAGACTAGAGAATGCCATGCTTAATGCAGTGCGCGAATTCAATCTATTGGCCCTGGAAGTTACACTCAATCATTATCTTGAGCTTTTAAATCTGGATGGATTTTATGAGAACGATTCTTTAGAGTCTTGTGATTCTAGCAAACCTATAAACTTCTTACCTTTGATTGTTGCTGCACAACTTGGAAACAACGAAGCCATAAACTTGTTCCTATCTAAAGGATTTGAAGTTCAGAAACCTCATAATGTCCTGTGTAAGTGTGAAGAATGCATGAAGGATGAATTTAAAGTATCTCAACAACGGCTGGACATCTATCGCGCCTTAGCAAACCCTGTGTATATCTCCAACACTAGTAAAGATCCCTTCAGCACGACCTTCAAACTCAGTACAGAACTCGAAATCTTATCTAGACGTGAAGATGAATACGAGAAAGATTACTTGGCTTTAGCTCAGCAGTGTTGTCAGTTTTCCTTGGGTTTGTTAGATGAATGCAGAACTTCAAAAGAGCAAAGAAATATTCTAAATTATCCCGGGGAAGAAGCGTCCGAATCGCACTTCAGTGATAACAGCCTCGGCTTGGTAAACTGTGCAATTTTTCACAACCAGAAAGAGGTAAGACAACAATTTCTAGTTATTTTGCTTTTTCTATTAATTAATTTTTGTACGCAAAAATATATTTTGGATTTTGTGTAAAGTTACAACACCATTTCGACAATTTACTTCAAAATGTCTGGTAAACTGAATTAACTTCGCGACAGCATATTTGATCATAATAATTTAAACTTTTTGCTGTAAATTCGCTTTATAAATAGAAATCAACTTCTCATATCTAAATGCGGAAAAAACGACCGTTTCTTGAAGTGGCACAAATGGGATTTACTGAATCATTAAATGTCAGAAATATTGAAGAGGATAGCGAAAAAATATGGCTTTGGTCTTGTGCACAGTTTTGTTTCAAAACATTGTTTTTCAATTAGTTTATATCCGAACGACGCGTTCCCAGATAAACAGCTTTTTTACATGATTTCATCCAACACGATTTACATATGTAGATACGTATATTTTCAATTTAAGGTGAAAAAAGAATGCAATGTTTGCCAAAAAAAGTTTATATCTTCAAATTGCTGGGATCGTTATCAACTTCAATTTCCAGCAGCATCTGATATGAAAATAGATTACAATCTAAACTTTTTCTATTTAGTTTGTGGAATCATTAGACTCATTTAATGAAATCATTGTTTCTCTATCTCCTTCTTTGAACTATCGACAGGCTCTAGTTTGGATGAACGCCATACAGGAAATTTCGAACAGTTATTGGTTTTGAGAGCGCGGTAGGGGGAAAAAAGTTTTTTTAATGTTTTAAAAAAACGCCTTACCAAAAAGAAAAAGAAAAAGAGAATATTCGTATTACCCGTAAAAAAAAAAAAAAAAAAAAAGATTTAAAAAACGTGTTTCAACACGTACGTGTAACCTTTGATTTTGCATAACAGTCAAATCAACTTGGAATTCATTTTCGGGCATGCCTATTAGATATTCTTGGAAGAAAGCACAATATGTCTACAATAATAGCATATCATAATAACCCAATCCATAAATGAAAAGTGTAATTAATTTGCGTAAAAAAAATATTTGAAGAGGTCTAAACCAGTAATTCAAACCACAGCGTGAAAGATACCTAAAGAACATTCGCTGGTTCTCATTATAATAAATTGGGAATTTTTATTAGTTTGGCTTAACACTCCCTACTACAGTACCAAAAAACTACTCATATTAAAAAAAAGAAAACAATTTAGTGTCGACATTATTTCTCGATTCGATAAATACTCCAAATTTAAGGAGATTTGCTTTAAAATATTGTTAAGATAACGTTCTGTTGAAGAGTAATATAGTCGAGTGTTCGTTCATTCAGTGGGCTACGCTCGATACTTTGAAATTCATAGTCAATTGTGTTGCTTTAGGAGTCTTGTACTTCATGTAAGGTACAAACACGTGAATCATCAAATAGTTAGTAGCAATAGAATAATGTACCAATACGACGTTTTTACCTTTGACAAAAAATAAGAAAATTTTGATAGTCATGAAATGCTAGTCAGTTCACTACTGACTCAACAACAGATGCAATTTTGAACACGTTATTCTGGAGACCATCAAGAGCCTTGTTATAACGTTATAACGTTAATTAAGCTGCCGCTTCCAAGAACTGGAAATCTCCATTGTCAAAACTATTCTATAGATAACGAATTCTCTTGGAATAGTTTTGAAATAAGAAAAAAGTTAAATTTTGAAATGTTTTAGAACCTTTCCAATAGCAATTAGTATTATTTTGAAACACAATTTCGAATGTACTTGTGAAATACTTATCGTGGAGGAAAAACCGAAACAAAAATATTCCAATTTGATAAGCACGTATTTGCAAATCAGATCAAACAACGATAGATTAAACTATCTGGGGTACAAACAAGCGTATCTAATGCCCTATCGCTGGAAAGATTAAGACGTTTAGATTGACGATATAATGCAACAGAACTGAAAAAGTCATTTTCTCAAGTTGATGATTATCATAAACCGGAACGCGAGATAGGAGTAGGTAATACATATGGACAATTCGTGAATCAGCTCTAGTGCCTAGCAACAATTTTGCTGTCAATAAATGTTTATGTTAGTGATTTGGGTATGTAAAGACAAGAAAAATAAAATGTTTTAGTTAAATAAACAGACAGAGTGTCTGTACTTAGTAGCGAAGAACACTTGTATACTAAGATGCTGCTTGGTATAAGTTTTAATCCGATCCACAGCCGGTTTTTTAAACAGACATTGATCGAGTAAGAAGTAGGTGTTGAAGGATAAGTATTAATGCTTCCCTTGGCTCTTTTTAATTAAAATATAAAAGACGTTCAGTTTCAAAATTAAATAACTAGTATTAAACACTCAAAATGGTAAAATAGTGATTGCCGAGGAAGAGGTTTAGGTATTTCCGTGATTTTTATTATCCTTTTTGCCTTCCTTCCTTCCTCCCCTTTTGGCAGAAAAATATATAGATCTATGTATCCTTCTTTGGTTTATCGTCTCTCGTTACGTACATAATTAAGCATCAGATATAAAGAAAGAAAAAGGTATCTACTCAGGTCACAGCCAACCCATTCATAGTGAGAGTGAGACATTACCAAGGGTTACGTAGTGCCTTTTTTGGACGCCTTTTGTGGATGCTAGACACGCTGAATCTTGCAACAAAAAATGTTATCCATCCCATCCATCCGTCCGTGTATTCATTCATTCGCTTGCTCATTTATTTATTCATTCATTTATTTATCGTCATTGTTCTCATGTGATGTTCTTGTCACTGTTCTGACCCCCAGGAATAGACTTCTACCAAGCTCATGTCTTTAATTCATGCAGTCTTAGAGCGCGGTTTCTTTAGTCTTTCATTGACGAATGAAACCCATCTGAGTATCAAAAACTGTCCGCTGTTATTGCCTAATTGTATCAGATGTAAGGTTTACTTGAACAAACTAGATAACCCTAGTGTTAGCTTATTGGCGCCTAGAGACGGAAGCATGAAAGAACACTGTTTGGACATCGAAATATAAAGTAAACTAGAAGGCAAACAGGAGAGACTAAAGAGATCTTGGGGATATCGCGATATACACACACAGTGAATACATGATAAACATTGTCAATTGATACTAGTTGAGTGACATTTATTTTGAATATGTATCGGCATAGATAATTTTAATTTATCGGTCCATTCAAGACGATTTTGATTGTATTTGATAAGTATTTTTTAATTCTATTTTAACGTTTTTCATAAGTAAAATTGATTAAAATGAAAAATCACATGACCAATGAATCCCAAGACCAGTAAAACGAAAAGCCAATCAGAATGCTAGAAAATGTATGTATTAGCCAATCAGAGTGCTAAAAAATATATATATCAAAATAACCAATCAAAATACTGGAAAATGAATATATAAACCAATCAGATTATGCGTAAAAGTGAGTATCTGTTATGCAAATAACTGTTTTTTCTGCACTAAAGCAATACTAATTGGTTCAAGAACCAGCGCTCAAACCAAACATTCAACCACTTAATTTTTTTCCTTTTTTTCAAATACAACTTTGTCTCAATTTTCCGCCCACCAAAAACGCTTCAATTGAGCTAAGTATTTTAATATATCACTCTTGAGGTCTTTTGTATCTTCTTCTAATAAGTTTTTTAATTGTTTTGCATTTTTTCTCCTTCTCACATGTTCGACCACGCATTCTAAGTAAACCCAGTGTGAGATATAGTCCGAACCTTTTCAGCCAGCAAAACATGTCGTACGATTTTTGATTGTTTTTATCTTTCATGAATTGAGAAACGAGACTCATTACGAAGCGACCAAGGCTCACTCTAAAATACACCTGCTATACTTATAGAAAACAAGCTGAATTATTTGAGTCCAAACAATCGTGCATCTTATCAAAGGTTTTAGTCAGATCGAACTTGAGAATGATATCGAGCTAAAATCCACAAGATTTCATTTAAGATTTTAGTAAGAATCACTAGTTCTCGTAAACATCTTTCAACGGCAACAATCTGTTCCATAAGGAATATTTAAGTAAAGCCTAGCTTGATACTACCATAAACATTCTCTGTCATCCTCTGCGGGATTCATTCGTGTTTATGTGTTCATCTTCCTTTTGTGGTGGCCCATTATCAGTGACTGATGTTGTATGCTTTTAAGCAAAAAAATTGGTTTTAAGTAGTTTATTTTTTCCGATTTTCAGTGACGAATCCTCTCTCCACAAAACCTAACTCGCTAAATTCCAATTCGTTCTGTGAATTAGCCTGACTTTGATCAGTCCAGAGGCAGTTTCAGGGTATCGACAATGTTTGTTGCTATCTTTTATTTTCTTGTACTCTTTTCCTCCGATGAAGGACTAACGTCCGAAACTTTATTATAATAGTTATATTTTTACGCAATGTTTAACCGTTTAAACATATTAGTTTCCATCTGAATAACTTCTTTTGATTTCTGGTTATCAAAGACTAAATAATAATAAATGATAATTTTAAGTCAACATTGTTTACAACACATGAACAAAATTTTTCGTTTTAGTAAACAAGTTTTTTTTAATTGCTTTTCTACTCATATTGTCCGCCAAGCAGGACAAGAATTAGGGATGCTGTCAGCCATCTGGGCACTCAATTTAATGCAAAAACAACTAGGAAAACTCATACATCTCCATGGGAACAAACACTGAGAAAAGAGAAGCTATAGACGGCGCTCATAGATAAGTCGTTCTCCTACAACTTCAAGTCATTTCGAAAACCTGATTGAATTGATAAAAGTTTACAGTGACTAAGCTTCCGTGAATAGACGGGTAGCGAACTATGCCTGTAGTGCATTATCTTTCCTCAAATCCGTCCCATAACTCTTTATAAATATAATTAGCTTCCAAACCAAACTCCTATTCAATAGACCTAATCGTTTCTTTTCATTTTAAGCCCACGATTTATATATTCCCTTGAGAATAAGCCTTTGTCAGAGTTCTATTCGCTATTATATATATTTTCTTAAAAGCGTTATTCACCATTTTCCATACATCGGTTCACTGGTCAAACACAAAGCGCTCAAGCGAGGCGCCAAGGTATACTTTTAAGGGATTATTCAAGTTTGAACTTTGCAACCTCGGTGGTACGGTATAGCCGGGATTATACGGTATATTAAAATGGAGTAAATACTAAATACAGTGTTGTATATTACCCACAGTTCGTTGCACACCCGTTCTGTCAACATCTGATCATGCAACATATTTTTGGAGACATAACTGGATGGAGAACAAGCAGCTTCATCTACAGAGTGTTCTACGTTATTACACAAGTTATCATCTTTCCTTTGATGGCAATAGTTTACTTCTTCTTTCCTTTCCTTCACGTTAGTCGCAAAATAAGGCGACCTCTGATCAAATTCATCAATCACACTGCTTCGTTTGTTACGTTCCTTGTTCTGCTTGCCGTATCTTCGCACCACAAGTTCGGGATCAGGTTCAAAGAAATGCCCTCGTATTTAGAATGGATGATATTAATGTGGATTCTCGGTATTGCCTGGTCTGAATGCATCCAGGTCTGGCATGAAGGTGTCACACGATATCTGTCTAGTGGATGGAATTGGATGGACATGGGAATGGTGTTTCTTATATTAGGAGCCTATATCATATGGACTATCATGATTCTACTAGATCTATCCAAACCAGGAGAGCTTCTCCATGATATAGTGCTTAGCACGGCTGACGGCATGTACTCATTCGGCGTGGTAGCCAGTTTCTTCCGTCTCGTATATCTCTGTCAAATTAGCCGTTACCTTGGCCTACTGCAGCTTAGCTTAAGCCGAATGGTTCGTGTCATCTTTCAATTTGCATTCATCAGTTGCGTCATGCTTGCATCATTTTCCGTTGCCATGACGATGTTGTTTATGGTGTCATTCGAAGCATACGGGAAAGAAAGACCACTAGCGTACAACTCAACGATGTTGGAATCCGTTCTTGACAAGGGATATCACAAGTAGGTTATACAGTATATATAGACCCTTTGACTACTAGTTACAGCTTTATTACACAGGGGAGGGGTGGGAAAGTAGATTGTCCGGGAATGGATTCATGTTTTATAAGAGGGATGAGTAAAATACTTGTTCTCGTACTGGATTTCATATCCGGTCATTGGCAAATATTTCAGGGACTGAAAAAACCTTTATTCCACCTTTGTAAATACGTGAATCTCGTGAGCTGTTTTACTCATAGTGTAAATCTAATAATTACTAATATACTATAATAATATCTTCAATTATTTCTAGCCTATTGACTACGATGGTGACCCTAATGTGGGCTAGCCTCGACATGGTGGGGCTCGTCAGCCTTGAAGTATTCAGAGGACAAAGCCTCATACAGTTCTGGTCAGCGGCATTGTTTACACTTTACCACGCAGCCTCCATGATTGTACTTCTCAACATGTTGATTGCAATGATGAGTAATTCCTACCAACAAGTCGAGGTAAGAAAGCCTATCACGTGACGACTTAGTAACCTTTCTTTTACATTGGACATATTTTTAACCAAGCCTATCAAAGAGCCAACCTTTCTTTAGCGACCATTTATTCCCAACGAGGTTTTAACAATAATTCATACCACGTCATTTATAAACAGCCAATTTGTATAATTGGTCACTTGACAAGTCACAGAGGGTGGTCTTTAACCATTTATTATAGGTTCAATTATTGATACTTGATTAATTGATATAACTAATAGTAATGAAGAATGGTTAAATAAATATAACGATATTAATTAGAAATTGATGTTATAAAGCGATGTTTTAAAATATAACAATATTATTAATGATAATCATAACAACAAGATATGTAAATCAGCATTGAAAATTCAAACCACTTTCGCAAAACGAGGGATTTTAGAATAATTCTAAGTTAAGACAAATTTTTCGAATACGACAATTTATAGGAATGTTGCGGCCGCGATTAGATAGTTCTAGCTAGTTCTCGCGGCAACACTACTGACTTGCTAAGTAACTCCTTGGATATGAATAAGAATCGTACTTGAATGACATCCGTACTGACGTGACATGAGGGCAAGAAACGCTTTTGTTGCAGTGAGATATATTATAGCAGCAAAAGTAAAAATAAAATAACTTACTTGATTATCGTAGGCTAGCTACTGAATAGGAGGCCAGAAACCAAGATTTCGAATCCGCTCTTTAGCAAACGACAATTTATCATTGGACCGTTTTTTGAGGTGATGTGAATAATAATGAGTAATGATGTGAAACATAAGCACGAGCAGCACGTGGATATTTTTTGCACGTGCATGTTGCAAATTTTACTGGTATTTCTGGCTCAAATCGGCAGGGAACTGGTTTGGAAACTCTGTGGAATCCATCGTTTACTCCCATTAGTTTTTATTTTTTATTATTATTGAAGTACGTACAAGGGGGGAACTTGAAACTTTGGGATCCAGATGCTATGACGGGAAAGGGTACAGATACTGAATAGATCAGTTTCGAGTTCCAAATTACCGCTGTGTTCCTTGATTGTAGACTCGTTTACTCAGGGTTAGCCTCGAATCAGTGTCTAATTATGATGCAAAAAAGAGACAATTCGGGAGATCGATCAGTGAGCCTGCATTTTAAGGAATACACTTAACAAAGAGAACCTTCACAAACTTATCATATATTATTTATATATGACTTATTATATATTTAAGCATATTATGGAGTATCAATAATTCAGTCAAATATTTGAGGAAGATAATAAATGATGTGTTACATTAACAACAGGACAACATCGAGACGGAGTACAAGTTTGCACGTACACAACTTTGGGCGGATTACATCGGTGATGGAGTACCAACCCTGCCACCACCAATCAACCTTATACCAACACCTAAATTCATCTATAGAAATCTCTCAAAATTGACCTTCAAGTGCTTTGGATTTCCAAGGAAAGAGCCCTGCCTTCCTGGGGTAAGGAAAGATTTGATAGCAAATACAGTATATTTTATATCGCCTCACAGACGATATTTTAAACCCTTTACAGCATATTTGATTCCCAATGCAGTTTCAAAAACAAAACAACAGAATCGTAATAGGACGTTTACAAGATGGCGTCATTAACCTCTACTTCCATCCAGATTCCCTTGCACCCTTTCTTTTGTCCTGTTAATTAGCACCAACTGTCTTATTATTATCATGAGGGAATACAAATTTGAATAAGAAAGAAAAATTCGCGAAGCATCTTGGTAGTGTGAATCAAATAAGTTCATCATGAAAACGTCTATAAACCCGGGCCTTACATCATTTTTCCATAGTAATTCAACTTGGAAGACAAAACTATTATAGAATTTTACAATCCTGAGAGCTTAAATCCATCGTTTTCCCCACCCCAGATTAGCTGCTCTAGAATTGCTGTAATTAGTGATCCATAGTTTTCTTTGCGTCATTTCCTTGCTGTGGGGGATTCTTCGATTGAATAAGCCTGAAGCGAGATGACGTTTTACCCCCGTCTCTAGACCATAATCCTTTTCACACTGCTTTTGTTCTTTAATTATGACTATTGTTCCTGTATTCTCTAAGGAATCAAAAATTTTAATATGAAAGAATTTTAAAAACTATTATGCAATAGAGTCGGGGGTAAAACGTCATCTCGCTTCAGGCTTATTGATGATTGACGTTTGCCCCTCAAAAAAAAGCCTGGGAATGACACTCATGCAGCTGATTTGTACCAAGCAACAAGCCTAACCACATATTTTTCCCATTTTGAATTAATCCATTATTTATTCTATGAGTATTCCTCTGAGTATTATTTCTTCCTCCCCCATGATAATCACTGCCCGGAGTAAAGGAGTAGCCACATTGACTAGTTTTATTCTCAAATAAAGTTAAATACTTATATCCTGAAATGGGAAAACTGTATGCATAGAAAGATAAGATCCCAAGAAAATTGAAATGTTCGAGAAAGATGGGATAGGCCTTGATAGCACTGATTACTAAACAGCAAGCTATATACCCGTTAAAAGTATCACCTGCCTTGCTTCCTGGGTCAGTAACAGGATAATTAAGCCTTGCCTTAGTTAGACATCATCTGTAATAGAATCACATGCCGTGCAATTGTAGGGGAGCTTGTATCAGTAATGGAAATAGAAAATATCAGAATCTAAAAAAAATAAGAAAACTGAAACAATATATTTGAAGGTAATCTTGTGGTCTGTCTCGTTTTCATAGTTAAAACCGGTTTTTCTTTCAGCACCAGTTCAGGGTTTATGTCGAAGAAGGGAAACTTGACATGGAGCAAAAGAAACAGGACTACAAGGTAAACTGAAAACACTAGTTAGTTTGGGTCCACATGGGTTAGGTATAAAGCATCTAAGTGGTCCAGTTATATCATCCTTTACCTCCTGGGCGAATCTTCACGCTGTAAAATCGAATCAATATGTTTAGTAATCGAAAATTCTTCACATGTCCCCCTCCCCTCCCCCTACTCGTATTTTAGTCGTAACAGTGACAATTTCAAATGCATATGAAAGCATGAAAACGAATGAATATGTGAATACAAGAGTTCAATCGCAATGAAGATCAGGCATTAGGTGATATTAATCGGCCTAGATAGTATCGGTTGACCAATCAGGCCTTGAGAATTTTTTTTTTAAATCCATGAATGGATTGGATCCGATTAGCAATGTCCCTTACCTCGAAAACTTGCATGAGTTATTATTGTACCCTCAAGGAATCGCCTACGGCCAGTTAGGCTGATTCCTGGAGGAGTTAATGTCGACAAGCCCTCGTGAAGAAACTGAGAAGAAACTGAACAGGAAGTATTTTGCAGATCCAAATTTTTTTCGAGTTTCTAGAAGATTAATATATGCATCAGTTAGGCCGGAAGAGTATCAACTTACTGGGAGTCTAGACTCACTCCGGGTGATATCATTTAAACAACACTTAACTTTGAAACATGCAGAGAAGGCGTGGTACTTTTAAACTAAGTGTTGTGGAAGTAATGAGTGCAGGGAATATGGAGACTTTCTTTTTCAAACCCATAAATATATTATCATAAATTGTTAATATCTCGCGCACTGATTGGCTTGTAATTTTTATCATCGATAAGACGACATAACAAGAAGCTGACCTTAACGAGCGCGCGCTCTTTCCGTTGGTCTTTTTGATCACTGAAAACAACGTCGAAAAAATGCGTGAATTTTTTTTGTGGTAAAAACAAATCAAGGTCTCTTTTCCATGGTCTGTACTTTTATCGACTAAGGAATGGCTTGGATCCAATTTTTGAAATGAAACCAATCGCTCGTGGTTTCTCTTGAGTATGGATCATATGTTGAGAGCATATGTTCGATAAGAGTACACACCATAGAAGAGACCTCGATTTGCTAAATTCATGAGTACAAAACAAAGAAAATTACTAGCTTGAAGTAGGTTTGGAATGGGATCTTAATTAGCATAAAATTTGGGCAACTGTACGCATCGTTTTTCAACTCACTTCACGGTGTTTGGAAATGGAATGAAATACTCTTTCACTGGTTTTACGTATAGCTGATCTAAGTCAGGGCATGGCTAACTCACAGATAGAACCCTGAAACAACCTCTGGGCTGATCTAAGTCAGGGCATGGCTAACTCACAGATTGAACCCTGAAACAACATCTAGGCTGATTAACGTCACTGGGGCACAACTGGGCTTTGGGGAGCGAGGAAAACCGGAGAACCTGGAGAAAACCCTTGAATGACAGACAAACGTTCTAGTCATATCAAAGGGATATTGAGTACATGAATCGAAGGACAATACATGCATGAAGTATAAATGAATGAATAGCAAGCAAATTCAAAAGATAATCAAAGGAAAATTATTCAAATCACAAAAGAAAGATAAAATTCAGAAGAGAAATAGGAAATGATTTCATTTAGAGCTGTTGGACCGTTTATTGTCAATGTGATGATCGTTAATCATCCCTTTGGCAAAATTCATTTACCCATTAGTCGAGAACCCGCGTGTTGTTTCAGAAATGATTCAAGTTAATTTCGTAAACAGAGCTTGGCATGCCACTGGGTAGCAGACAATTAGTAAGACGGGATGCTATAAAGTGAAAAAAAAAAAAAGATCTCAAGATAAGGAAATTATAATGACAAAAAAACCCGTCTCACAATAGTCATTCAAATGATGAGGAAATTAATCAGTATTGATTCTTGTTGGGAGCGTATTTCATAACAACTTTTCTTTCCTTCCTTCCTTTCTATGCTGCTATCTTGATCTTGAAATCTTAAGTGACAGCTATTATAAAACTAATCGAATTGCTTTTCATATTTCAATGAGATAATATCCGATTCGGCTAAATGTATAGGCAAACTTTTGAGCGAAAGAGCGGTTTGTATATAGCATTACCCCATCCCTCTCGGCGTTTACCATTTGGTACAAAACTGATTTGCTCTTTTGTTGCTCTTTGCGTTTTTTCCTGGCTCTTTAAAACTTTTTTAGGTTTTGGGTGAACAAGGACAAGCACAATAAAAATAAGTTAAACCACAACTAGATAAAAATAGCTGCCTGCTTAAATTAACTAAACTTAACCAATATATACCACATCGATCTGTCAGTTTTGGGATGTGTAAAGGGTCGACATTCCTGGCGCCAATGTTAATTGAAAGTATATATTAAAAAAAGCTTTCCCGTGTGGATCTTTTCTTACTTTAATCCTTACCCAACGGCCTAAGGGTAAATACATATCTTCAATAGCCTTTAGGCCCTTATTACTTATTTTATACTTGGTATGGTAAAAACATTTTATGATGTTCTTTGTTTCTTTATCTGCCCTGAACATGCATTAGCTAACCAAATAGACATGCGCTAGATATGTGCGCACATAGACCTTGGCTGCGCACATCTTCAACACCACACCAGTTATTCGTTTTTCTACAACAGTGGCTTCTGTTAGGCCCAACTATGAACGTTTTGCATAGAAAAAAAAAATGGTAGATTGACTCGACCTTTTTGTTTATACTTCAAGAACACTGTACGAGAGCTACTCAATCGATATTGGGCCAGGCGGCGCAAACATGACACATCTAAAGAAAGTCCTGACCGTCTGATAGCCATGCACAACATGAAGGACGAAGTGTCGGATATGTTAAGCGAGATTCGTAACATTCTAAAGTCAAGGGGTCGAACCAAGAATAGAGAACGACTTGCCAGGATTGAGGAAACAATGGAACAGGTTGGTCACATTGCACCGCACCGCACCGCACCGCACCGCACCGCACCGCACCGCACCGCACCGCACCGCACCGCACCGCACCGCACCGCATCGCATCGCACCGCACCGCATCGCATCGCATCGCATCGCATCGCATCGCATCGCATCGCATCGCATCGCATCGCATCGCATCGCATCGCATCGCATCGCATCGCATCGCATCGCATCGCATCGCATCGCATTATGCACTAAGCCAAGAAACTAAATGAATCTTTTTTTCCTTGGTAAGGAAAATATCCGTATAGAGTGTCACCCTCAGCCAGCATCTTCTACAAGTTTACAACCTACCCCTACGAGTAACCACATTGATATAAACACTCCTAATGATATCAGCCAAACAAAACAGGACTCGAACCATAACATCGAAGAGGCAAGTGCTGATCAAGACCCTTTAGATAAACAGCCCAAAGTATAAACCGCTAGTGGTAAGACTACAAACTATAACTGAAAAATCCTGTAAATATATTAGATTATCGTAGCTCTATAAGACTACATTACACTACACTGCACTACACTACACTACACTGCACTGCACTGCACTGCACTGCACTGCACTGCACTGCACTGCACTGCACTGCACTGCACTGCACTGCACTGCACTGCACTACACTACTCTACTCTACACTACACTACTCTACACTACTCTACACTACTCTACACTACACTACACTACACTACACTACACTACACTACACTACACTACACTACACTACACTATTTCACGCTACACGACACTACACTACACTACACTGCCTTTTTCAATGAGTATCTATTTATTTCTACTTATTTATCATTAATCTATATTATTATCATTTATTTGTTTAGAATTCTATGGGCGCGAGCATGGCAACAGTTTCGAATGAAGATGAAACAACAAGACTATAGATTATAAGACAGGTTTTGAATATGGCATAGGTATTCCTATTAACTGTTATCACGGTATATATTCGTAGTATATGTCAATGAAAGCATGATCGTATAAGGGGATTATGCTCACAATCAGTCATAGAATAGACTGCAAAACCTACGAGTCTATCGTGACGCTACTGACTAGCTTAAAAGAAGAATGTGTATAGAAGATTGTACTATGTCTGGGTCGCGAGATTAAATGCCCTCCTGCCCTCCTGCCCTCCTGCCCTCCTGCCCTCCTGCCCTCCTGCCCTCCTGCCCTCCTCTCATTCCCCCAACATTTTAGACTCAGCACATTCAATACTTTTGTAAAACTTTACTTTACTTTTCAAGGCAATATTGCAGTCTCAGTATTGTCTCTTTTTCACTCCTCACGTCTGGATTATCTTATCTCCTCAACTGAGGAAAGAAAACAAAAGACTGATCGACTAATAATCTGTGCACTATACAGATTTCCTAATAATGCATTAATGTATTAATGTAACATATGGGACTAAATATTATTTTTTCAAGCTCATGAGCGAGATCATGCATGGCAGCAAAGTGTCATCCAGTCTTGTGCAATAGTAAGCATGCCAGTTTGCATGCGACAAAGATTTGTAAATAATATTCAGGAATGTAAAATATTTTTAACTGAATTCCTTGTTCCTGACATTTTATATGAAATTTAAAATATGACAACGACAGAAAACAAAATGGAACAAAGGCAATCTGTTTATCAGTAAGAGTAAGCATACCTAAGAAAATCGTACTACGCATGCTCAGGAAAGTACGAACAGTGAATGCTCATTTTTCGACCTGAAACTATAAATAAACATAGATATTTTATGGATAATTATATGATAAATAGTTTTATTAAAAGAAAGCAATATCATTAAAACAAAGCGTACATACATGGTTATCATTTTTCCTCTGGCATTTTCCCGCCATTTTTCTGAGCATGCGCAGTGCTACATGTTGGATGAACTGCAATAACATAACATTCATATCACTGTATGCGTTTAAGTAAACTACTGGGTATTCAAAATAATCCTTTTCATAAGCTATTTATGGTTTTAATGTATTTGTAGATTACTTTTAATAGGAGTCATTTTCGGTACATCATTCGGGGATAGAAATTTTTGCACTGAAACTTCACAAGTAAAGCACTGTAAATCAGAAATAAAAAAAGAACCGGAAATGACGTCACTTATGTTAACCTACTAAGAAATCTAAATATTTATTTGTTTTAGTTAAACAAGTGTTTTCTTTTTGCAACAAAAACTTTGTAGAATTTTATTGAACATTTTAAGGCGACTGCCTACTGTTGGAAATTGATTTAAACTTTTTTTTAAACTTCGATTTTCCGAATTGAAATTTAATGCTGATTCCAAATCTGTAAAGATAAATAGGGTGTCCCGAGCTTGTTTTCGAGATAATCAGCATTTAATGGAAGCCTACGCACGAGCTTTTGGAGTAAAAATTGCGCCACCGGAAGTGATTAGAAAAAATTAAGATTCATAAGATAATAGTTATTTGCAGACTATATGATTCCACGAATGAAGAATAGTCAATCATTCTACAATAATACATGGATATTTTCGACAAAAAGACAAAGAGATACATTGATTTATCATATTTTGTAGTTTCGGTGTTCTTAAAAAATCTCATAAAGTCGAACAAAAATCCCTACAAAAATCTATTTTTTCATGTGTTACTGATTTAAACTTTTCCTAAAATGTTGACATAACCTAGATTTTTAGGAGTTTTTTCGAATGAGCTATTACAAAATAGAGAGTCCCGTGCAAAATTTGAGGGTTTTGCCCTGTTGAAGCTCAAAACGCGTATGGTTCTTAAATAAAATCTTGCAGATTTTTCAGCGGTTTTTGAGCGCGCGCACATCGTGGGCTCAAATTGAATGTTCTAAAGTAGGCAGCCACCTTAAGTAAAAATGATTAACAACCCGTTGTGATGTTACCATGGAAACGATCCTCCATTAAAGTGTATCAAGTATGACGAACGACTGGATTTACTTTTGTAGTGAAGAAAGGGAAATGGCATCCGTACCTTGTATCTCTCTATGGGTAGACAGGAATCGGTTACACCATGTGAACTGAGAGCAAGTATAAAAAATACGTCTTCAAGAAATAGGTTACAGGTCACCCATCCAAATACTCCCCCTCCCCTGCCTGCCTGCCTGCCACGCCGCTATAATTTACTCTTCTTCTCCTCTGTTCACTAATCCTAGTCCTAGAGGGGGGAGGGTTGCGTAAATCCCCAAAAAAATATCAAACAAGCACTTCAACTATGGAAAAAATATCGCGCAACCTTTCCTTTCAGTAAAGAAATATCGAGCAAACACAAAAGAAAGCTTGTAGGGGTCGTTACAAACAAAATAACGTGCAACATAAATTCCACATTATCTAATGGTCCATACTTCAATATTCTTATCATATTATGATGCAAGCCCAAACTAATCCAGCTCTACCTAAATATATCCACCAATCAGAATCTCGCCTATTGACAAACTTCAGTAGCCCCCTGTCGATAGCTGACAGTTTGATCTGAACCCTGTTACGGCTGATAGACTTTGCATGATTAGAATTTGCATCACAAAGTAGCTAGAGACAACAGTGAAAAGTTTTACCTGATTATCCCTTGCAATGTGGTTGATATTAGCTACAATAATCGTCTTGATCATCAGTCTGTACTGGTTTGGAACCTACAAATATTCTGTCATTAAGTCCTTCAATATTCCTGGTTCAACGCCATGGCCGTATGTTGGCAATATCCCAGACATCTTAAAGTATGGCGGAATCAAAAACATGCTTCTAGAATATAGAAAAAGATATGGAAACGTCTTTCATTTTTCGATAGGTCAGAGTCCAATGGTTGTAGTTGCAGATCCCGAGTTAGTCAAGCTGATTACAGTCAAGGATTTCGACAAGTTTCGCAATCGCCATATCAGTATCAAACTTCCACCCCCAAACAACTCTGGCATTGGAGCTGCCGTGGACGACCAATGGAAGCGCATTCGGTCAACCTTGACTCCAACCTTTAGTGCATCAAAAATGAAGCAAATGGTGTCGCTCATAGATGAATCCTGCCAGGTTTTGATTGGGAAATTCCGTGAGGCAGCTGATACAGGTATAATTGAAGCGTATTCCCCACGGAGTGGAGGGTACTAGAAGTGGTTCAATTGTAAGACGTTCCACTGGGATCGGAGAACCCTGACCCTATCTAATTAGCGTGACACGAATATATTGGAAAAACAAATACTCTTTTTAAGACACAACTCTGAAAATTATAACCCTATTTAAGACCTAGGAGTTTGGCGCTAAAAACTGAATCGTTTGGCGGCGAAAAAAATCGGTTTTTTCCAAATCCCTATCTAAAACTTAACGTAATTAATATACGTAATTGTATAATTGTAGTTCCCACATATACAAAGTGTATGTCTAGGTTCGATAATCTTTCCCAACCCTCACCCCCACCATTCTCCATAGATTCCTAGTGCGTTTTTGATTTTACAAGCATTACTGTTAAAAAAAAAATTTTTTTTTAAATTTATTATTTATTTTATTGTTTTCTCTCTTTCATTTGTTGTTTGTTTGCTTATTCGTTTTTTGTCTGTCTGTACGTCTGTCCATTTATCTGTTCGTCTGTCTCTTCAGGTAGGACTATCAAAGCCAGCTCGTGCTATCAGCAGTACATTCTTGAAGTCCTCTTGAAGACAGCCTTTGGCATGGAAGTTGACTTTCAAAACAACCCCAACGAGAAAATCGTTACGACCGTTAGAAGTAGCTTCGAAAGTCGTCAATACCTCGACATGTTCTTCAAGTCTCTTCCGTTTTCTTCTCTAGCAATGAAACTATTTAGTCAAGTATTGGTAAAGAAGTTCTTTTCTTTCTTCAACGGTATCGCCATGCAAATCATCCAGCAGAGAAAAGAGAAGGGAGTGGATGCAGGAAGAAAAGATCTGATGTACTTGATGATGAATACGGTAGACAATGAGGGTGAAAGAAAGTTAACAGATGATGAGATATCAGCTCAGTCTGTAAGTACGAAAAGAAAAACTATGTTGCTTGATATCAATCAGCTGAAGATATCTCATGAATCTCATAAGTGCTGTGGCCTACAATAACAGGCAAGCACTGCCCATCACTTGCTATTAACAAGAGATCATTCCATTGCGTGGTATCACCCAACAGAATGAATTTCGTGAACCTTATTTTCATCCTACAATGACAGACAATCACCTTCTTACTAATAAATAGGAGCTCTTCTTTTTTTTTTTTTTTTTTTTTTTTTTTTTTTTTGGTGTTCATTTTCACACAATTATTTTAAATCGAATAAAGGTGGTAGATCATTTGCGTGTCACCCTTTTAGAGCAAAATGGAGGACCCTGGTCCTTCACCCTAACCAATAACCTTCCTAATCATGTCATGAAAATGATCCTTTCTCAGGTAACATTTCTTACGGCTGGACTTCATACAACCAGCACATTTCTGTCGATAGCTTCCTATTGGCTGGCACATTATCCTGAAATACAAGACAAATTGATTGAGGAAATAGACGCCGCCTTTGCAGCTAACCCCGAGAAACCAATATACGATCTTATCCATGAACTGGAGTACCTCGATTGCTTCTTCAACGAGACGCTTCGATTTTCAATGGCTGCCGAATTGCAAATCAGTCGTCATTGTAGCCAAACTTGCACCATCAACGGTGTTCATTTCCCACGAGGAACCGTGGTCGTTCTCTGTTACTTTCTTCTTCATAATGACCCAGATGCTTGGGAAGAACCGTTCAAGTTCGATCCAGAGAGACACAGAGGACCAGTCAAGGAAAAGAGGCACCCTTATCAGTTTCATCCGTTTGGAGTTGGACCTCGTTCTTGTATTGGCATGAGGCTTGCCCAGCTGGAAGGCAAGTTAACTCTCGTGCGCTTATTGAGAGAGTTCAGGTTTGCACTAGCTCCCGAGACTAAGCATCCAGATGGGTCCATTCCTAAAGTTGTAGAGATACGAGTAGAGAACAGACATTAGAAATTGCTAAGTGGAACGTGGAATAATGCTATGAAAATAATAAAAAATGATCTCTGAACTGAATTAGGGCTCTCCTGAGCTGAATTAGGGCTCTCCTGAGCTGAATTAGGGCTCTCCTGAGCTAAATTAGGGCTCTCCTGAGCTGAATTAGGGTTCTCCTCTTTAGTAATTACATTACCAGTAAAGTAAAGTATGTATACAACGCACAACCGTGATTGGAAATATTCTATAGGGATACATGCAGTCCCTCCTCTTCTGTTTTGGATATGAGAATATTTTAAAACTAATTGGATTTACTTCTCCTTTACATCCCACTTGTTAAGGCTATCGATAGATTGAATAGATATAGAAGTTGATTTTTGTGGAGGGAGAAAAAACCAACGAACAAACTCTATTTACATACGACACCGAGCCCGCGGGAATCCATCGGGTTCCGACTCTCCCTTAGTTACCGTTGCTATGTCCCACAAGCTTAACAAATTATCTGGAATATTTTAGAATTTAAAACTCTGATCGCAAAACATTGGTCATAACTTGTTTCAATAGTTTACTGTCCTGCGAAATGATTAGAGAATTGTCTCGTCATCCTTGTAGTACTCTTTAATTAAAACAGATACTGCGTAGTTGTTTGTGGGACAAGATTATAATTCCATTGGGAAAACTACTGCAAACTGCAGGTGATTGCTTAGCTATTGTCTGTGAGTCGAAACTATGAATCGAAACAAATGGTAGCACTGGGAAGAAGAACAAATCAAAATACATAATAAATGTAAGTTACACGACAACCAAAAAATAATAATATCAATTACAACCTTATTACGCCCCGTTTACACTAGCGATTTTTGCGGCGATTTTGTCCATAATAAATGATGGTAAAGAATTTACTTGTAAAGTTTTTTTCAGGATACCAAGATTTTCCTAGACGAATGTCTCTTTTGAAGGATGAGACAAAAGATTTTATACTTCCGAAAATTGCCACAAAAATCGCAGTGAAAAATCGCAGTAAAAATCGCCAGTGTAAACGGGGCTTTAAAAAGATCAATGGTGTTAAGATTATCCTGTCCTTAACATTTCTTGATTTTAAATAAAAGTTTTGTTAGCTAGTTGTACATCAATGAACATTAGCTTCAAATACGTACTCTGTAAAATTCCTCTCAGTCTGAACAAAGTCAACCTCGCGCATGCGCAACTGAAAGATAGCGACTTTTGATAATGAAACTCGCCCATTCATCTTCATGTACTACATTTCGCTCAGTGGTCACTATACTTTAATTCAAGATAAAATCAAAATTAAAAAATGCACCTTCTTGAATGAGAGGTAAGCAGCTGAAAAGTACGACAGAAATGGCACAAATTTCATCGCAGAAAAAAAAAGTGAGTGTATTTTCCTGAATTATCCCTTATACCTCCATTCCCGTTTGTATTTTCGTTGTATTTTTGATTCCTTTCCATATCTCCAACTTATTTTCCCGTTATTTTTCCCCTCTTCTTATTTCTTAGTTTCGTTCCCATCCTGCCTCCCGCACATGCATATGCCTTCTTCAATCCTATCTTCGATAACTGCTCCCTTATCGTAACTTAAGACCTTTCCTGACATATTTCTCTGACGCAACTAAAACAGGAAATATTGTCTGTTAGTTTACTTCATCAGGCTCTTAATCATCTGGTCTCGATCTTTTATCGATGCACTTGTGCTACATTTGTACGTGATTGTAGCTTGGTAGTAAAAGATGTCTAGGTCAAAGTTTGCCAATTATTTTTAGTAAATGCCAAGGTTATTGAAAATTGAGAAGTCCAAAATAAACCGCTAATTGTAGTGAATACACAGGAAAAAAAACTAATCTACTTAGTAATATTTCTTTCTTGCTTTCATTCTGTTCTTTATTTCGTTTTGTATTGTCTAATTTATAGATATGATTGATATTTTTATCAATGTGTATATTTATCAATATTCATCGTTACATTGTTAGCTAAAGGTTTTAGATTTTTCAAAAACAGTTTGAATATCGTTTTCTTTTATCAATTGATTTATTTCATATTCTATTTGAGGGTCACAAGTTTATTCGCCTATGGCTATTGAGTCAAACCCTCTTCAAATACTCATTATTTTTTAAGTCTTTCAAAAGCACTAGCCTTCCAGCTTTAGTGACTTTAGGCATGCCATATATAAATAATTCCATATACATAAACATCTATACATGCTTTCTGCGGAATATGTCTGGCTATTAGAGCCCAAATGTAAAAGACACGTCATATATTTTTAATTTTTTTAGCTAATAAATCACAATATAAAAAAGTCGACCAAGTGTCATGATAAATAAGAGAGAAATAAGATCATTGATAGTTCGTTTTCGAATCGTGGGTGGTGGAAAAAAACTTTTAAATAATGAACTTGGTTATTTTCCCATGTGAAGTCTCAACAGTCATATGCCTCAATCTGCTTTAAACCCAACGTCAGACGGACCAAGGTGAGTTCCTGCTTACTGAAGTATATTAAGAAAAAAGTCAAGAAGTTAAGAGGGCTTATTTTACTGACAATACTTTTATCTCTCGAAGCAATATGCTTCTGATGTAATATGGATAATATAAGGCAAAGATTACTTTATCTTTCAAGTCTTTTCTTTCGTCATCCCTATTCCCAAAATTTTAAGATTTCAAATATGGAACAGGATGGCGAAAATGGTTTCAAATGTTAAGCCTCGCGTATGATCAACGGATGAATTATTTTACGATAAATTTCGAGACTATAAAATATATAGCCAGCATGAATGATTATTTCAAACGGGTCCAGCTTATTTTAGTGTTAATATATTCTAGATGAATTATCTGTCCATGTTAGTTTCAGCTTTTGTCAGATGATGATGCAAAGTAACCTGTGCTGCTCTTCACCTGATACGGTTGTCATGTCAACAGGTTGTCATGTCAATAGGTTCTCAAGAGCGGGTACTTGTAATAACAGATACAGGTATTGCTCTTGGAGGGCTAGATATATGTGGCTGTAGATGACTCACTGTAGTAAAAGGAAGTGTGTATCCATTTGATATGGACGGGAATATCAATGGACTACCCTGTAACTTCCCCACAGTGCACGGGCTGAATCGGTTGTCATAGCAACAGTTACAGATAGGTCGGGTTAAGTTTGGTAACACAGGGTAAGAATACCCAGCCTCTGGTGGTGGAGTGAGTGACGTAAGAGGTAAAAATGCTGGTGATTCAGCTTTCAAAGTCTCTTGAAATGGTACTCGACTAGTACTTTCCGTTTTGGCTTTTAGTCGGTTTATTCTTGGTTTGAACTCATAGGGGAGTTGACCGAATTTATAGACAAGTCTTTGGCCTGGTACCTGCAAGGATAAGTATGACAGATCGTGAGTTGTATTGATACTATCAAAACACTCAAATAGACCTTAGTAATGGTTATTTTCATACTATTGAGAGACTTATACATTTTGCATTTCAAACTCAAAAGATGAACTATCTCAAATCAAGTGCCTTAATCAACAAAGTATATTGAGGATGTTATCATGTCCCTTTTAAATTCAAATCTTCACCACTAGACCGATCAGTTGTGTATAAAAATAGAATATAACAGCATTGCAATAGACACGAGCCCTTACCTTTTGTATGATTCCTTGCTGGTAATAATACCGAATGGCTCTGCTTAGTTTTTCGTAATTCATTCCTGCTCTATGCTTCAAGATGCCCCATCTCTTCGCAACTTCTTCCTGATTTTTTAGTTTAAATTCTCCATGATCCTTTCTACTCCATGCAATAATTGAGTTATATCTTTCATCAGATAGAAGTTCCAGTAAAAATTCCCATAAGTGAACAGTGTTTTTATATCGAGGTTTCTTGCTAGAGTCAACCATGTCTGATTTGGGTACTTCATCACGTTGCTCTGACTTCACACGAACTTCAATGTCTTTGTCATCTGTTAAAATAACAATAATATACTCAATCAAAAATAAGATACTATCCAATGCAGAATTAATGATTTCCAAAAGATTATTTTCAAAACAAATAATTATTGAACAAGAATTATCAAAAATGATTATGGAGGTGCGCATGTTTTTTTCAACTTCAAACGAGAATGAAAGTGATGTTATGTAAAGCTATATGATAATACGAGTCGGTGCTTGTAGTTCCAGCTGAAAGTAACGATAACCCTTAATTAATTGTCTTAATTCTCACCAATCAATTTTTGATTAGATAAATACAGTATATATACAAGTCACATCATGAATAAATGAGATTGCAATAAAATACTCGAAGGACTTTTGCACATGGCATTGTCTAGTACTGGAATGTTTACTTGCTAAAAGAAAACTGTTTTGTTATAAAGGTTGTATGATAGCCACCTACCTACCTTGAAAGGATGTCGTGCTAGCCATGATAAATATTTGAATCACCTACGCGGAAGTCCGTTCGGTAAGTCACGAACAATTTTGATACAGTTTCGCTAACCCGTTTCTTTGCCCACTCTCGTTTAGACCAGAACCGTCCAAGAGTTTATAGTTTTTAAATGAAGGTCTAGAAAGTTGGGTTTATATCTCCAGGGTGTTAACATTGTTATGTCACGGTATGAATTACATAGGTCCGTACGTCATCTCCCGATTGTATTCGCTTGATCGAGACAGCGCGCGCGTCTATTGGCGAGAAGCGATGACGCACGCTACGTTCTTGAACCAGGGCAGAGCACTGTTGCGTAAGATGACGGAATAGCGTCACATTTCTTTCGTGACTAGGTTTTGTTTTCGTAGCTTAATCTTTCCTGTAACTGGGATATAACCTGTTTTAAATGTAAGCTTCCATAAAACAGAGATGACGATAAAATAAGTTCTTAAAAACTAAAATATATTACAAGACAAAGCACATGATTTTTTACTCAACTCGCAAACGTATCCGATTTAGATTGCAAAATCTTTATTTTGATAGTAGTTTGCGATTGAGTATGAAATGTTTTTTATTGACGAAGTTTTCTTGTTATGATTAGGAAGGTATTTGTCGCTGAACAGGAAGGAAGTAATCCCAGTGATTGACCATTTTGACCTTTGCAGACGTAAATCAGAAATAATCATATGCAACATTTCTAAGAATCCTCGACTGCTGAGACTCTCAACTCTTTACGAAACAAATAATACCCTTAAAAAACTAGTAAGTCAAAGCTTAATAGCCCTCCCAAGATGCTTAGGGATTATTGAGCGAGTAAATAAGGCTTTAAAAAGGTGGATTTAGCCGCCGTACGTGATGTGGAAAAGTGTTTATTGATAAGTCAAGTCGCTTTGCGTCGTGGGTTCAAGAGTCACAAATAGAATTAACGTCATGCAAAATAGGTTGGATTACTTTCTGCTCTGTTGATCCCTATCATTACATCTTCAACTGGAAAATTACGCATTTGAATTCAAACGAGATCAGATTCTGGAAATAGAAATGATTGCAACTTGAAATGGTTGTTGTAAATATGCTACCTCCTGTCATGAAATCATTAAATGAAGCGAAATTGTATATCACAAACTAACAAGATTTTGCTTTCCGTTTGATGACGGTGTTTATCTTGGTATGCAAATATTTATGCATACCTAGGAATTTTGCTTTATGTATTAATAATAATTAGATTAAATTGATAATATTTCTCATTATTAAACGAGGCTTTTGATCAGTCAGGAAAGCAAATGAAGCAAAAGAAATTCTTGTCGTTTTTTAAAACTCCATTAACGCGTGGCCAAGAAATGATTAATGATACGGTATAGGAATATGCAAACTAGACGAATTTGTCTGCACTAGCTCTCAAAATATAAAAAACACACAAATATCAAAACTAAACAAAATTGAATCTTCACCACCTACTATAGAAAACCAATATCCGCTATTAAGGATGTCGTATCTTGAGTCTGGTTGTCCAAGTCCAAGCACGCGTGACATTCCATTACTTACGTTACCATGCTTTGCAAATGCGCTGACTGACGTCGCTTCTACGTCACGTGTTTTCGGTTCGTTTTCGCAAGCTACTGGCCCACCCTAGCTTGTTTTTTTTCTCAGCAGATCATAAGGAAGTTTAACCTTTACGAGTGTTGCCTCATACGATAACAAATCTCAATCCTTCTACGGGCAAAGAACATGTTTATTATTAGAGGAAAATTTTATACCAACAGCATTTTATATCAACAGCCGGCGTGTAGACAAGATCGAAAGGTTTTTGAAAGGTTTTTTATCTTTGGGGATTTTACCCTTTTTGGTATGGTTTCTAAAAATAGAACACGAAGTAAGCATCATCTAATAAGGTTATGTCACACTCGCACACCGCCCTATTGCCCAAGATTGTGGGTGTTATAACTGAAGTTTCCATCAAAATGTCAAGAGTCTTTTAATTATTTGGATTCGAACCGATTATTTCTTTAAAGTGCATACCATACACTTATTTCAATAAAGTTGGTCGCCTAAAAAGCTACAAAGCTGAGACCGGCAAGGATTATAGGTAGATACATTTTACATGTTTTAACCGCTTGATAACTGTTGATGGGCTTGAGATCTTCTACCAGTTACGAGTTCACCTCCTCTGAGCATCCTCAACTGCTGCAGTTTGTGTCAAAAGCTTTACTTGTTGAATATGAAATATTTCCCATGATTCTCAGCGGTCACAGCTTTCTAGGTTTTTGGTGACTAACTTTATTGAAATAAGTGTATATCCATGAAAAAGTTAACTAGTGCAAAGTTTTGTAGGTCTAAGGTTTACTGAGGTCTACTGAACCTATAATTTGTGCAATTCGTTGCAAAGTTTTTCAGGAATTTATGGTACTAGTGGCGGACCCAGGATTTTAAAAAAGGGGGTTCCAAAATGGTCGCCAGGCAGGAAAAGCTGGTAAGGCTAGCTTCACAAAATGGGGGGAGGGGGGGTTCCTATCAGTTATTCTACTGAGCGTAAAGATGATTGGCTTAACGAGTGACAAAAAGGGGATTCCGTGGCCCCCACAGAACCCCCCTGGGTCTGCCACTAGGATGCACTCTATGGTAGTTAAAGGCAACACTTTTCTAATTCCAGTAAGGGCGCAGGTATCCCAAGCTTAACTTTCATTGGCCGGGATCCGGGATCTGAATACAAACTCCACAAATAACTCGACAATAAAAGAGAGCTTGGGATAGCTGTGGTAAGGGCAACTGTAAGCACCCGGACCAGTGTAGAATGGCAAACTGAGATAAACTGAGCCGGTCCCAAAATCTCCTTTGAGTGGACCACAGGGAACCCAATCTAGATAAATGTGAAAGGTGAAAATGAAATCGGAAAAATTACATATGTTTTTTCTTATTCGAGGTCAAGATAAAGTCCTCTGTAATCTATACGAAAGAGTAAAAAATAAATAAAAAATGCACTGGAACATTTTTTTCCGCGCGCGCCTTTGTTTTCGTAGTATGTTGTTGATTTTCACTTTTATCTAAATTGGGCTCCCTGTGGATGGACTGTAGTCGCAATATCATGAACAGAAATTATAGCATTATAGAGATACTGAGAGACCAAGTGGAGTATATCCTATTATCCCACTTTCTATTATTGAAAAATACTAATTGCTAAAAAAAGAAAAGAAAAAGAATATCCAAAAGAATATATCAAAAATATATCAAAAATATATAAGAATGTTATCTAAATCGGGAATCGAACTCGCGTCTACTTTCAGAAAATCGATAATTAATTCCAAAAATAACCTGCACCTACCAAATGCCATACCCCCGAGACATCCGCAGAGCTGAGGCGACGTATGGACTTCGGACCTGACGACAATTAAATCCTTCTGCCCTTGTTTGCACGGATTACGCAGGACTGTGTTCTAGCCGAAGCATCAGGGGAGAGACTAGCCGGCCCCCAGACCATATCTACAGCTAATCCCTTGCACAACCTACCACGCACTAGGTACATTGATTTGAAGTGGAAAAATAATCTTGTCTATCTGACGCATTGTTTCCGAAGGCTATTGTTGTGCTAATTTTTTAGAATCGTGGTCCAGTGGAAAAACCTTGGACTTCCAAGACATTAAGTCAAGCCCGGTAGGGCGAGGTTCAATCCTAGATGGGTGACCTGAAACTTATACCTACTTAAAATTTTAATTTTATTTTTATTTTTTCTTTGGTACATACATGAAAAAATATATACTTTGCTGATTTTGCTCGCAATTACCTTTCCAAATTTTCCACCCAAATGCTCTGCGCATTCTCAAGCGGCATATTAGCACCAAGTTTAACTCGTTTCTGTCAAGAAACTAGGCTTCATCCTTTTTGAAGCTTATAAAATAATCTGAATAAGCGCTTGATTTTCATTCAGACTATGTGCCCTTAAACAAGATGCATTATGGTCTAGCTTGGGTATAAACAACACTGTATAAGGAAAGATAGACAACATACAGATATTCGTGCCAAGGTAGACCACAATACACTTTGTCTATCCAATCTAATGTACGTATACCTTATTATTATTACTATTTTTTTTTTAAACATTATTATTATTACTACTACTTTAAATAAAATTAGAAATTAAAATTAGAAATTAATGTAGAATTATTATTATAATTATACAGCTTCTCATTAATCCCATATATAGGTAACTGTCCAATTATTTTCTTAATTTGATAGGTCTTGTTGATATGGGATTAATTAGGCAGCTATATAATTAATAGGTAATGGGATTTCATGCTCCCCAATCAAGAAATAGTTAGACTCGAAAAATTCCTCTGAGTGACAAATTGGACTCGGCCTACGGCCTCATTCAGTTTTGTCAGTCCTCGGAATTTTCCTCGTCCATCCAATTATTTCTTAATTGGACAGCATGGACTCCTATTACATATACTTATTGCTGATTGTATCTTGAAATATTTTTTTTAAAAAACTTTAAATAAAATACACTAGATTTCGTGATTACAGATGTACGCAATCATGTCACAAACCACTAGATCATTCTGAAATTATATAGAAAATGAGAAATAACTAACAAATTGGACCAAATACTAAGAACTAAAATATCAATGAAGGAAGATGTTAGTCCATTCAATATTTTTCTACCTTGTTGGTATCGGTACCATTATTTCAAGAATGTCTGGGCTTAGCCTGTAATCCAGGAGTTCCTTGTTTCGTTGTTATAATTTCTGCTTTTGTTTACCAACCTCAGAAGTGAGACTAAGTCCGCACATTCTAGATATTATGGTATTCTTAAGAGTCGTGAATATACTTACTTCGCGCTCATAATTACAAGTAGTCTTCTATTTATGTTACAAATTTTACCTTATTATAATCAATTAAAGTCCTTCGTCTTTTGTATAGACGCCGGCATTCCGTAAGCACTTAGTTCGCAGCAATTAGCTCGGTAGCAATTCGGGGGGGGGGGGGGGGGAGTTGTCAGTACATCAGTACAATGCAAAACTATACAACCCCCTTTGCAACCATACTTTGCCATTAACCATAGGTAAAAAAACTCTAACTTTCAAAACTCATCATTCAATAAGTCTTGATATTTTTGATAACTAATGTTGGTGCAGACTTTGGTGAGAAAGCCATTACGTCTTCATATCAAATATTTTGATATTACAATAACTATTGCAGTGGATGCACATGTAGAGATGGACAGATGACAGTGTAGAACTCACCAGTGCATGACCACATTGGATCCCATCATGATACACCCACATCACGGGGAAAAATAATTTGACTTTGTGACATCACTCGAGGTGGACCATGGGGTATTATGTTGTCACGTGGTTCAGTGCTTTGAACATGATTGGTTTTAACATGACGAATGACTGACGTGTGTTGTACGTCACACCTTGGGTTTCTTTCTGCCTCGATGGGTGGGGTTCTGGGGGAGGGGGGAGGAGGAGGAGTGGGGTAGGTAACAGTTGTCGGGAGAATTACAGACGAGCTTTGTAACTGCTGACGCCGTGTCTTCTCATCCATGTTTCGTAGAGGCAGGTATTCAAAAGGCAGTTCTATGAACCTGTAAACCAGTCGTTGCCCTGAAACCTGGCAAAATACAAAGTATAATATTAAAAAGATAATTGAAAGAATGTTTATAAATGGTAGAAAAATGGACTATATGCAACTCATTAACTATTTTGGATAAACGGGATATGTTGTAAGTATAGTTGTCGAGGTTATACCCGCCCTCGGGGTCGGTTGGGATTCTACGTCTGCGGATCTATAACCGCTAAACTTTAAATACTTTATGAACTAAGATAAATTATTCTAAATATCGAAGGTCTTACCCCAACAGATAAAACATGATAAAATAATAATTGAAAACATATGTATGGATATTAAAAACAGACGATATGCAACTCAATAGCGGTAAAGTATTTTGGATCAATAGGATAAGATGTTAGAATAGTTGTCGAGGTCATACCAGCCCTCGGGGGTGTTGGGATTATCTACGTCTGCAAGCTCTCTAACCACCAAACTTTAAAAAAACGTTGAGAACACCTTCACTACGACAAATTATTCAAAATATCGAAAGAAATTATGGATCATTGCATCATCAAATAAAATCATACCTATAAATATTGATTCTCAAACTTTTATCGTCAATTTTTTTTTCCAGAAGTTCAACTCGAACTGACAGATTCAAAGACGAACAAAGAAACATTTTAAGAAGTGCGTCAATCGACTAACGACTTCATTCGACTGCTAACATCAATGGCTGTTAATTTAATTATACATTAACTTGGTTATTCCGTAGTTTAATACCTTTTTTATGATTCTCTTGTCATAGTAATATCGCAGTGATCTGCTCAGCTTATCATAGTTCATCCCTTTTCGCTGTTTTAACAAGCCCCATTGTCTAGCGACTTCTTCTTGTTTTTTGAGTTTGAATTCACCATATTCTTTTCTGGTCCATGAGATGATAGAAGCATAGCGCTCGTTGTTTAGTAACTCCAGCAAGAATTCCCAAAGATGGATGGTGTTCTTGAAGCGCGGACGTTGATTTTCTGTAGTGTTGCTCATGTTTACTCAATCTAGATGGCTTGGCAGTAGACTGATGTATAAGCGTCTACAAAGGAAAATAGAGAAAAAATGTTACAAAATTTAGCTTTTTGCTTTACTTATAAAGTATGGTTTGGATATCCTAATCTTTCTTTTTGTCGATACTACACTAAAACAGCAAGTGAATGAGCCAGGAACTAAACGAGATGGTTTTGTCTTCCCATCGGACATTCTTACTTTGGGCGTCAAAGCAGACGAGGCGAGTTATTTTTACTTCTTTCTTTTTTAAACAGGAACCAAGTCTTAGAAACGTATTAGAAACATGTTTACAATGGAAAAAATTTGAAAAACTGAAATATTATTCAAAATGTATTTGAAATGTTGAAATATCGCGCTCAAAAATCGTAGGCCTCATCACTAAGAATACAATTCAAAGGTTGCAGCAAGAAAGACCTTTCCTAACTAACTAGCTAGTAACAAGCTCTTCGTACGATAATTTTCTTTTTTTTATTACAAAACGTATTTAACAATTTCTTTCAATGTTTTGTTTCAATCATCCATTTTCACTGTACGTGGAGCTCACAAGCAATCGTAACATGTCTTATTATCGCGTTCAGGTTTTTAAAGCATTTTCTTGGTGCTTGTAAAACATTTTGGCAATATCAAAAGTCAGTGCATAAACTAGAAGCCTTCTTTGTTTTTGTTTATTCTAAATCTAAATTACCCTCCTCTGTTGTTTGTGTCTGGGCGCTAAACATATAGTCATTTGATGGCAAAACTCATTGAAGATAAGTTTGAATCAAATGGTCGTAATATTAAAATTCAATCAGTGCATTCAAAGGTCCATGTCAATTATACAGATGATAATAAAGTTTTAGTTTACATCCTGCATATATAGAGCTGAGCGTACATTGTATCTAATTGGGTATTACTGATTACTTTGTCTGCCCGCGCTGTTCTAAATCAGAATTCAGATTCCAATCAAGTAGGTTTTTTGCTGGCCAAGCCCTGGACATGGTCTATACCACCCGTGCCTGGTCCAGTATTTTCTCCAGCTCTTCATAGCAATTTACAAATTATTATTAGTGCTCAACAAAACCAACGAGCTTCTTACTTACTTATTTCAAGAATAATCCCTTTCTTAGCTGGATAAGTGAGTAAAGTCTTTGTATTCGTTACAGTATTGATACTTGAGATATGTCCCGTTATTAAGTAGTCCCTCTGTATCCGTCTGGCCTCTAGTTAAGTGGCTACCAAGTTCATTTTGGTACTGTATGGTAAGCTATGGTATAAAAACTATGTAGAATTGCCCAGGGCAAAGCAGAAAAATTAAGATAGAAAATCTTTCAATAGCTTTTTGACATGAATTACCGGCTTGTCGTTCGTTATTTTTCTAAGTACTTCCTTCCGAATAGGAATTATAGACGCGAAGTTGTGATTGGACGGTTTGAATGACTAGTTGTTTTTGATTGGTCAAGGAAGCCATTTAAGAGCCACGGCAATGTTGCTTAATCTGCTCCTCATTTGATGAAACCCGGTACAGCAGTACGTGGGAAGACCCGTTGGTTTTTCTCTCTAGTCTAGCATTCTTTCCTTTCCTGAGTCAAAGTTCACAAGGAAAAGCTTTTGACAATGGAACTGATTTAGAAAGATAGAGTTGCTCAAAATGAGCTGTGACGTCCTGCAATATCTCGAGGCCAAGCAGTTTATTCCGGGCAGAACGAGCTAAAAGCGAGCAACATGCAAATATGTAGTCAAGGCTTGGCAAAATATACGCCAAATATTATGTGCAACTATCTCTCCCATACAAAGTCAATCCTGACTACTACCGGACATAATCAAAATTAAAGGCCAAATCAGGCTTAACTGAACCAATACTGCTTGATAACCATGACAACAGATTCGACATTTCGCATCGGTTAACATTGAATGAAAATATATGTCGTGGCACGATTTCAATAAAGTGCTCTAGATAATCAAAATTATAAGAATAAAGTCATATATAGAGGTTATAAAATATATAAGTCATATATACAGCACGGTGAAACTTATATGTAAAAATGATCGATGGCCAGCAGAGGTAGCTTTCTGATTTTATCCAAGGGCATCAGAAAGTGGGGTAACACTTGGTATGAGCAGCTAATTCCTTCATTCATACCGGTTTCCTGTCGGATCAGAAGAGCCTTATTTTAGCCTCTTATTTGCCTTTCTTAATTGGCATTTTTACCTTCAGGGCATTTCATGTCCACCCACAGGTTTCAAGGTGTTCCTCTCCTCTCCTCTCCTCTCCTCTCCTCTCCTCTCCCTCCCTTTCTCGGTTGCCTGTTTTGAAATTCTCAGAAGATTTCACTACAATTTAATCGTGATGAATTGACCTGTAGTGATTCAAAATCTCAAATATTCACTTGAGTTTACGAGAAAATCATTTCTGAACTAGCTGTATTGAAGAAGGCATTGTGAAGCAGAGTGGAAAATATAATACCAATCTCGTTCCCAGGGCCCTATCACGCGTGAAGGAGCTTTGGGAACGAGCTTGAACAAAACACTTGTTGTTTGCGAGTGTTTGGTCGGTACGACGCAAAAATAATTCTTAAAAACTAATTCCATACGATGGAAGACAAACAGACAAGTTAGACTAGACTGCCGTTGGCGTATAGTCATCTATTACTACTGACGACCACTTGTTTTGACGTCATAGTCTAGTGTATTTTTAGACGCATTGTTTGTCTGTTCCACACCCACCCACTACTTCAACTCGATTCAACTGAAACACTGACGGACGGTTACAACTCAACTCTCACAACTAAGAATAGTTCAAATAAACTAAAAAAAAATTACGACGCCAAAGATACTGAAAACGTGGCTTAGTAAAAATAAGTAAAAAACAGCAAAAACAAGAGAAAATATAGATTCAATGCGTGTTGTTTTGAAGACTAAGTGATACTGATGTGTCATGGACTTGCAGTGCGTCGTTGGAGTTGAATGGTTTTTAATATGTGGGCATTAGATCCTAAGTGTTTTGTTATCGACCTTCGCCTAACTCTAACCCAAGCAAAATCTTAGAACTGAAGAATAAAAACCAGTAAACCATTTGACAATTTGCTAAGTAAAAATATCGGTGAAAATCTAGAGGGGAGTGGTTTAAATTGGCGTGATAATATTTTTCCTTGGTATTTTCGCAAATTCTTTACATTACAGTTGACTTTTGTAAATTATTTGCTCTTAATCAAGGCTGAACATGTTCGAATGAGTCAGCAGTCATAGATCACAGCGGTAATTACGACAAAATAAAATAAAATAAATTAAAAATAAAATAATAGAAGAGAGTTGTTTGTTCGGTATCCATTAATAACTTACCGGAAATATCAGTCGTTTTAAAGTCAAAAAACGATGCCTTAAAGCCCGCATTAGCCATAAATAATGGTGAGAATAGCCATAATTAATAAATGTGACGAATTAAAATCTAAGCGAATAAAGTACATGTCTTTCGGTGTTTTGATTATTTACGTCGCGGCATATCTAACCTTTTTCAACTTCAATCATTTGGTATTGTTTTCTTCTTGAAACAAAGTATTTTAGAAACTTTGTTTTTTGAAAAAGACGTTTTTCAAGGAGTAGTAAAATACGATGGTAAAAAAGCAACTCGCCAACTAAACCCAATCGACTGCCATGTTGTTGCTTGTATCTGTAAGCTCAAAAACCTTTCGTCTTATATAAACACTTTGTAATGAAATGGAATGAGGATGGTTACTGAAGTGCATCCTCGCAGGATATCCGACAATTATCGCTATATTTTTTCCTGTACATTGAGCTCAAAAGCTTTTCGTCTTGTATCCAACGCTCTGTAATAAGACAGGGACCGCAAAAAATTTTTTAAAGTGGTAGGGCTAAAAAATCTGGACAAGGGTATGCAAGAGTAGACGCGTTTTGTTGCTTTTAAGTAGTAACATTTATACATTATTCATGTCATCTGGAGCTCTACAAAATCAACCCAAGCAAAAAGTGATATAGCTATATTCAAAGCAGACCCTTCTCTTCCGCGGTGCTAGTGAGATGGAACTATGAGGAAATGGTTACTGAAGTGGATCCTCGCAGGATATCCGACAATTATCGCTATATTTTTATATTTTATTTTATTTTTATTTATTATTATCGCTGTAATCTGATTGGTCAACTGATGATGTGATTTATTCTCATATTTGCACCATTTTGAACAATGTGTACTGAGGTTGTCAACTCGTGTGAAGTTTAGTTCAAAGGAAAGGAGCTAGGCTTACAGTAAAGGATTCAATTTTTATGATTTTCAAATTTATTTTTGAATCGCCTGCTTATCCTTTAAGCGTTCGTTTTCAGAACACATTGCACTCCACTCAGTTCTATTACTATCATAAATTGCACTCGAATGAGTTCCAATTACCGTATTATTTATTAGCTAATGATTCACAACAGATTTGCACTGTATTCCTGTGGTGTCTTGTGCACAGTACAGAAATTGCAAAAAAAAAGTCCCTTTTTCCTTCAATTATTTAAATCAACGAAAGAGTACGCAATAAATCTTTAATACTGTTCAAAGACAAATACTGTCGAAATCAAGATCTTCTTGAGCGAAGCCAAGGGTACCATATACCCCGCAATATCTTGCAAAACAGATCGGCTGACAGTCATGGAAAAATTTATTTATTCTTAACTAAAGGAAGAGAAAAGAAAACGCGGAAAAGTTTTGATGCTTTTTAGTGAAGTGTAGTGGGGGAAAAAGGTGGTGCGAATATGATCTAGTGCCGGTGAATTTATAACTGTCCTCGTTGTAAGAGTGCAATGGAAAATGTAAAGACTCATTTATAAACAACAAAAACAGTGGTACCAATTGATACAACATCTTACTAAGAGTGTTTTCCTGATGTTCAACTTTGTGGTTTATGATGAATGATCCTGTTCTGACTGGAACCATGTCAGTAGTATTCAACACACAAACCATCCTCTCCAAGTGCATGCATGCCATTGGGAACACTCAACTTTCAAATCAGAATTCTCTGGCACTATACGACATAACTGACATTGAATACTATCGACTTTCACCTAAAACTGATATAGTGAAAGTTTGTCCACCATGCTTGTTCACCATCAATCAAACCTCGTTATCAAGAGACTTTTATTTGAAAATCGTGAAAATCTTCCCATTGTAAAGTAAGATTACATGCAATACAACAAATTAAAAGAAAGAATTGTTTAAATACTGTTATGAAAACTGATGGTATTAACTTGCTGGAGAGATGTATGCCAGTCGGCTCATCGATCTCTGTTAACATTAACAATTACTGATTATATAACACAGTTTATTACCTGAAGTAGCTCACTTGTTTGATCTTCTGCAGGCTGGTCAGTGACGTACGTCCTTACGCCTTCCAAGTCTACTGAATGAACTGTTACACATGACAACTCGCCAACATATACATCAAGAAAGAATAATTCAACTGTGAACCTAATGTTTCCGATGATATTGAATTGTTGATTTCTCTTTAGTCTTTCTTTCTTCATTTAGTAAGGACTCACTTCCGTTACGACATAGCCTTGATCGTAACGATTCAAGTGGGGACTATTTTAATAGGAAACCCATTACTGGTTCTCCGACTCAACGCGCTTCTCGAATGTTTATTCAATGAATTAATCCAACTATCTTATTAGCCCAGTGATGTCGAACTCTACCCAAGCTTGAATACCTAAGGTTGCTGCTCAAAAAAACGCAGTTTGACTCACTAGTTAACACCGATATGAGTTCAGATGAATAATGTTCAACGTTTTTTCTTGAAGTACAGTCCTACCATTGAAAATATGAAATTTTTAGAGCAGCACCTGCTGAAATATTGGCCAGCGTGGCGTGGCTAGTTTTGTACTTCATACTCCAGTAGCCGCTAAGGCTAAATGATGAAATTAGACTGAGAAAAGGACAACTAAACTATAGTTCTCATTTTATGTCAAGCTGGAGGAATTTAGTCATTCAACCATCATTTCCTAAAATAAATAAGAGGACTAGAACAGATGCTATGTTATCCATTTTTAAAGTCACTAACTGAAACTGATTAAGGAATATAAAACGCGCGCGCACGCATGTCTCTGTACTGTGATATGAACACGCTGAGAGCATGTAGAGCACGAGAGAAGCTATAAGCAAGCTTTAGCAACATGCGTAACCGGTCGCGTGTTTCTCTTGCTTCTCGAGTGCTCTACAGCTCCATGTTTATATCACAGTACAGAGACATAAGCTGACGTTTATTGTTTTATAAAATATTTTTGAACGATTTTGCGCGAGCGTGACTCTTTCGTCTGTTATAAACACGGTAGCTAACCAATCAGCGCGTGCGTTATATCTCGACTATTCTATATAAAAAAGCCCGAAGTCCTTTGATTGCGTGGTTGCGTGAATGTAAAGACATAGCATAACAACATGACGGATAAAGGTACCTTGGACCCTGTAGAGGGAAAAGGTTCTCCGCGACTTTACCCATCAGTAAAGTTCCTCTATGTTGTTCAGCATGTCAGATTATATAGCTTCTGATGAGTCTTTATAGTGATCCATGCATGGCCCTCGGTATTGCTCAAAGCGGAAAAACATTATTATTAGGGGAGGAGAAGATTGTGCGAAAGGGTCAAGAACCAAGGATTAGATTCAAAACACGAAACTAAACTTTGCTTAACAATCATATGAGATGGTAACTCTGAGAGTTACAATCCTGAGCAGTAGATGGTTGCTAAAGTCGGTGCAGTAACCAGCATTTAGTAGACATGCATATGCTATCCCCCGTATCGTACATATGTATTGAAGGTCCGCTTATAACTTATCTCTTTTTCTTTTTTCTTTTTTCTTTCTCCTGCTGGAAATACTTGAAATTTTCAAAATTTAATAGCACTTCTTAATGTTAGTTTAGACATTTCCATTTCATGTACACCCACCCGGTAAAACCCTAGTTACGGCCCTGAAAAACTTGTCTGTAACTTTTAACTTTAGATCACTAAAAATTATTCTGTGACACTGAGATAGTTATTAGCATCTACTATGATGGAGAAAACACTTAAACAGTGAAATAGATATCATGGCTAATATATAATCATTTTCTTTTGTGTCTATTTGACTCATTACATGTTGACTTATATTTTTTATTTCACAGGTTAAATGCCTTCGCTCTAGAAGTGTACTGAATGATGGTCATGGATTACCTTAGCACTTTATTAATCACTTGGTCTATACTATCGCATTGGTGTATTTACAACTATTAGTCAAGTTGACATTATGTTTACAAATATATGTACAATAAACAGTAACAAAGAAAGGTCGGACAGTGATGGTCGGATCGTATTAACAGTGTATTGATCCGACCATGACTGAAAGACCAGTCAATTCAGATTAGGGCAATATAATACACGTTTGTCATTTTCGATTGGTATTCTTAATATTTTAAAATTTGTGGCTCAAACTCGGCCGGTGCTGCTTACTCCCTCCCTGTGACGTAGGCGGGAAAGAATTCCCCACAGGGGTAGGGCTGGGCAGCATTAATCATAATTTAATAACTTCGTGTGGCTCACACCTACCCCTACTCCCTAGTTAGGGAAGATCTAGGATCTAAGTAGAACAGCATTTCACCCCTCCCCTCTTGGTAAGAAAAGGTTTCCCCGCGGGGAGAGGTTTGAATAACGTTACAAATTGCGGTTCATACCCAAATTATTTTCCAAACATTTTTCCATCTTGTTATCTCTGACTGCTGATCGATGTGGCGTCTAATGACAAGGACAGACAGACGGATGCATAAAGGGTATGACGTATTGATACGTAGGGTAGGTCACGTGATTATGGTGTGACATGCGCAGTGGAGACTGAATAAACTGTAGCCCCAGTGTTGTGCTTGGTAAGGTTGGTAAGGTGGGGAATGAGAATCGGTTTTGGACTGGATTGATGGCATAATGGAACGTATTCTGTCCAACTCCCTCTGGGCTTGTGTTTCTGGTGCACATTTGATTTTCTGTTTTAACAGGTTTTTCTACTGCCTTTGTCAGTGACGCATGCGTACACAGTGTTCTCGTAGGCTTGTCTGTCACAGGTGGGTTGACAAATCTATAAGCAAGTCTTTGCCCATTGACCTAAGAATAGAATATTATATTCAATACGAGAACGAAAACAAGAACGAGAGCAAGAAGACATGACGTACCTTTTTGATAATTCCTTTCTGATAATAATATCTTAAAGCCCGACTCAGTTTATCGTAGTTCATCCCTGGTCTTCTCTTCAAGTCTCCCCATCTTTTAGCCACTTCTTCCTGATTCTTTAACTTGAATTCCCCTCCTTCTCTGTTGGTCCATCCTATCATGGAGGAACAGTTTTCATCTGCCAGTAAATCAAGCAGGAATTCCCACAAATGAACGGCAGTTTTGGAGTGTCCTCTTCTTTCTGAAGCAAAAGACATATCAGTCAGTTAAGTGATTATTTTTGAAGTGTATGAGGTCATCTATTTATGCATATGCACATAGTTAATTTTTATCGAACCCTGAAACGACTTCTTGGCTGGTCAAAGTCTGGTCAAAGTCGACGGAGGTACGTATGGGGTGCCATTATTAGCACCGTAGTTCCACACCTCTCCCAGCGGCTCCTTTATCCATCTCGTGTAAAAATATACGAACCCCTCCCTAGTGCGGAAATGTTATTATTTTTTATGAAGTCTATAAGACATAAGTATAAAGAAAGCGTGCTGATACTGATGTCATATAGAGTGTGTATTGTGTTACCTGAAGTAGTCATGGCTGTCAGGATATCTTCCTTGTGTATCTAGTAAACATGACGATCAAATAAATACAGTCAAAAATAGGTACAAAAGCGTCTCATTACTCGATGAATTGTAGAGAGAGAGAAAAACGTATTCGGTTTCAGTCAGCTATGAGCGGAAGCACTGCAATAATAACTATTTCAACTTCTCTAATTATCATCTGTCGTCTTAGTCATTTTTTAAAATAATATCAAATAAAATTAAAATTTTTTTTCTTTGAGAAAAGTACCTTGATAAGTCTTGTCTGATTAGGTATCTTTTTAAATATGTAGACTTTTTTCCAAGTTAAAACCATTTTATCAATTCAGCCGTTTCTAACATAATTACCCCGTCAAATTAATACTTGTTGCAAACACCTATTTTTTGATTTTAATTGGTTCTATGAATGACTGACTTGTTCTTCCTCTACTATTTAAAAACACCGGGTACAAATTTGCCCTAGGGAAGCTAAAGAATTTATTTCAAAGTATTATGCGAGCTGTATTAAGATCAAAATAGGTAAACGAGGGAATAAAATAAACTGAAAAATTTCAAAGAGTGATCAAACAGTCGAGGACATGACAGTAATTTTTAGAAAGATACCTATTAGTTTTACTGTTTCCGTGATGGCGTCCAAATACAGGTAATAAACACCTTATTTTTTCGGTTTTTGTTTGTTTTTCCCGGAACTCTGTTCAAACTGTTTCCTGTAATTCCTATTACCCACACAGATCACACTGTGCGCCTTTGAAAGACTCTTGTTCATTTGACATCAGACGAAAAACAGGAAAAACTAAGTTGGTTAATTAAGGACTTCTATTGAAACGTCTTTATCCTGATGAATATTCTTCAGTTTTAAATTGATAGCACAGACTATTGGCTCATTTCGACAAGAATACTCTGGGCCTAACCGGATGAATACCCCTTTAAAAGAAAACGTTTATTTAAGTTGTGAGGCAAAATTGGTATTGTACTTGATATTGTACTAGAACGTGTCAGTCGGTAAAGAGACTCTCGCTTTGTAATTCTACCACTTATTAATGATTTAGTAAATAAGCTAAAAATATTAAAAAGAGAAATTTGAAAAAAATTAAGCATAATTCTGCACATCTGCTCAACACGTACACAAATACGATCAAAGTTAAGAATAGCATTAATATTATTTTGTTGTCAGTAAGTTTCGTTAGATTTATAATTGAATAACTCATGTAAAATGGGGAACCAATGTAAAATGGAATTCCATATGCAGTTCCATAAAATGAATTTCGCACTATATATGCATTTATATTAGGCATCAGTGTTTTTATTAAAACAAGACTTTATAGGCCACTAGCTTTCACATGGATTCAAAGGGTAATCTGTCATCTGGCATGTGATAAAACATGTTATTTTCGCTTTCTATAAGTCAAAAAAATTTTTTTTTTACTTTTGTAGTAAGCTAGAGTCAATCCTTTTGTATTTAATCTTTTTCATAATTTCTTTACTTTAATCTATTATATAAACTGTCCATTTTTCAGTATTAGATTAATTTTCTTACTAGTAATAGTCCCGACGCGCATGAAGAGACACATTAGACTTTACTTTTCTTGGTTATATATATATGTATAATAATAATTCGGCTCAGAAACTGTTTATTTTGCGATATACATCTCTAGTCTGCTAAAACGCTGAATAATCTCTTTTTCAAGATCAATCTTAATTTTGCAATAAACGATTCCTAAAAAGCTCAAATTCGATATTAATCTATGAGACTAACTCACATAACACTGACTTTCCTAGGCTAGGACGTCAATTATGTGCGCGATTTAATAGATTTAACGCGCTGCCAAGAGCTGGGTATTAAAGCTTACCTTTTGCGAAGATCTTTCTAGTCCAATTTTTGAGCAGTGAATGAATAATTTGGTACAAATTGATTCTTATATCACGGCACAACTTCCTGGAGTTTATTTCCACTTGCCAACTCAACATAATTAGATACAAGTAAAAACGGAAGTCATAGACCAACAGACAGGAACTAACCGTTGAGTCACGAAAAAAAGAAACACTTCCGGTTCTGAGACCATGAAGCATATTGAAAATATATCTGCACTTGGGTGAAAAAATCTTTGAAATGACTATAAGAGTAGGAAGTCTGTAAAGCTTTTATTTAGGACTGTAGTTATATAGTTATAAGAATTTAGAAGTGGAGCATTAAATATAAGATTATCCAACAATATGATATTGCTTTGACTACTTATCTTATTTAATCGATGATTCTTTATTCTTTCCCCGTTCTAATGCTTCCTTTGAGACGGGGTGTTTTTTCTATTTTAGACTATTATTCTAATGATAGTTTTTTCCTTGATTTGAAAGAGCAATCTCTGTTTTAAATGGGTTTTTATTTTGTGTCTTAGAAGTTCATGAGTTGGTGTGGCTTCTACAATTCACTTCGCACTGTCGGCACTACCTACGAATCGAATATTTAGGAAATATGTGCAAAAAACGATAGAAAGAGCTAGACACTAGTTCATTAACTGATGGTATAATATTAATTAAACCTTTGTCAGTTATCCTCCCTCTTTTAGATCCGATGTTCCAGCTGCATAATCGTTCCACTCCCACACAATATCAACCAACTGATCAATATATGCTGCACAGACACTAGACAATCGCTTGTAGTAATTGTTTTATTTTATTGGTTAACCAATTAAAATAAGTAAATATACAAAACGTTTTTTATTGCATTTCTGTAAAACTAAGTTATGTCAACCTGATGTATACATGTATAATATGTGCGAGGCTGACTCAACAAACGCCTACGAATAAGTTATCTAGTTCTCTCGATTATCAATGAATTTTTTCTTGGATGGTTGCGCATTTCGTGTAAACCATTTCTCAGGTGTACTTAATATCCTCAATAAATAATATTTATTTAAAGCCACTGAATTTCGATCAAAATGCTTTTTATTCCTGGTGTTTCAAACTACTCCAGCTTTTGCATTTATGCTGCAAATATTCCGGTTTATTCTTCCCTCCGCAAAAATCAACTTCTAAATTTAACGTCTTCATGGAATGAAGGCCAAAAAAGAGGCACTTTTATATAAAAATAAAATGATTTATTTTATTATTTTGTATTTCAAAATAGCCTTGACCTGTCTGCATAGTAACAATGTGTAAAGGGTATCAAGTATATCTTTACCTCAATGGGAGCTATTTCTAGACATGGAAGTACAAAACCAGATATGCTAGAGAGGAAGTTGAGCAGAGATAAGTGGAGTATTGGGCTACAGTGTAAAATGTTCCTGCTATTCACCTTACTCAGTGGCTCGTCCAAAGACAGTACCGGCTGAATAATACTTAGTCATAGATACTAATTCCTTTGTTGTTTTTTTTGTTTTACCGTTGACTGTTAGCCACTGATTTGACGACTAATGAATCAATAAATAAAATTAAAAAATCACTTTTATTTAAGTGTCTAGTCGTTCAAGCACTTTTGCACTAATTGGGGACACTTTTCGCTCACACGCACTACCAATCAGCATTAAATGTTCTATGCACACGACGCTCAACTCACAATCAACTAAAGGAAAAAGTATTTTGGTTCAGTTATATGTGGGTGACGTGGTAGCCAGTGATCACATGACATTACTTTGGTGGTACTATATGTATACTCTTTCCTTGTACCTCGACGGGAAGAAGAAGAAGAAGAAGAAGAAGAAGAAGAAGAAGAAGAAGAAGAACTACTGAAGCGGAGCTTGCGATTGTTTTTCCCCCCTAAACTCATGAGAATTTTTCTAAACAGCATACAATGAGTATTACTACGTAAATATAAGTAGATAAAGAATAAAAAAGAAAAATGATTGGTATATCGTCAAGCTGGATATTGGTGCATTTTGTATAAACATTGATGTTTTAGTAGAATTGAAGACAACAGTTTTATTTTAACTATATCATCAGCAAAACAGATATAAAATACTTGAGTTTATTCATTAGTTCGTGTTAGACTTCCGATCATGATCACCACATGTGATAACTTTAATTTTATGACATCAACCAGCTCACTCGAGATCACCATTAAATCTACATTACTCTTGTATTATATGACTTTTGATTTTCCTCGCAAACCGCAGTTTTCACATCTTTTGCAAACAAGATACTTTTATTATTGGGGGAAGGGAAGGAATTAGGAATTTACAGGGCTAAACCTCATCCGTAAACTAGCCATAAAATCAATTCCATTAAAGAGGGCGAGGGCGACCCCTCCATCGTAGTGGGTGTAACACACCATTCATTGTCGGTACAAAGGGAAGGGGTCAGAATAAACAATTTTTCAGCATTGGTTTCGTTATGCTTGCAGCACAGATATTTATTTTCCCTATGATACACGACCATAAAGATCAATATGATGATCCCGAGAACTGAAAAGTATTACATATTTTCAGCCGTTTTGATTATTCTAGGCTATTTTATTTCAAAAATAGATTTCGTTTCTAACTTTGTAAACTCTCTTTTAATTATTTCGCATATCTTATTATCTAAAACAATTTATATAATGAACTGTTACATGTAATAAATCATTATATTATGAATAGCAAGCACGTTATTATGATAGTATATCTATACTGTGCTGTGCTGTGCTGTGCTGTGCTGTGCTGTGCTGTGCTGTGCTGTGCTGTGCTGTGCTGTGCTGTGCTGTGCTGTGCTGTGCTGTGCTGTGCTGTGCTGTGCTGTGCTGTGCTGTGCTGTGCTGTGCTGTGCTGTGCTGTGCTGTGCTGTGCTGGGTATTTCTTCTAAGACGCAGCGGGGTTCGTTATTAGTTTTAGGATTTTATTGTGTATTATTTAGTGGTCTGCCGACTGATAAAGAGATTAGAATGTATACATAAAGAAATTAACCTGAATTCTTCACACGCCTGAAACGTAAATGCGAATAACCACAGATCTAGAAACGGGGTAATGCGGACCAGAAGTCGTCTACAGTTAGCCTATATATCCAGTGACAAGTAGAATATAACTCAATAAACCTATCTTCCTTTACCGGTCCGGTATAAAGCTACTTTTACTACCAATAGACTAGTGACTACCACTTACTCCGACGAAGGACTAACGTCCGAAACGTCAGTTTCACAAAGCTTTTTACGGTGATCCAATTTATCCACAACTTCCTGCTGTTTTATTCAGAAACACCGACGCAGTCCACGCTAGTACTCTACTAGTTATCACCACTAGTGAATAGCAAGTTTAGTTAGTTAAGATGCTTCCAGTTATCAGGCGATTGCGCGTGTTTCACTGCTTGATTCATGTTAGAAACGATGGGATTTGAATGGCAAAATACTAACGCCCACCTGGCAGACAAGATTGGCGGGACATCAACTGGATGGCGAACAGTGTCATCAATAGCAGACCATAATGTTAATGCTTAGTGTTCATGGGTCAAAAGCCTGGTCCCATCGATCCTAAATTCCTGTACGTGCGGTAATAACACTGAGACTCTTCCCTTGCAAGGTTCGCGAGCCTCATGCACCTTCAACTGCGCATATATTAAGAAAAAATCCAGAATGTTCGCTCGTAACGCAAAGAACACTGTGAGCGTTTTTTTTGAGCATTTTACTCTCAGCTTGCGAGGTGATTTCTGAGCAGAAAGAAACAATGAAACCTATCTATTATCATTATCATTTCCTGGTTTGTGCGGTAGTTACTATCAAATCACTGCTGGCTGACAATCAACCAATCCCACGTTTACTCATTAACAAATGAAAAAGAGACATTTGAAAAAGGAAGAGAGGATTTAATGAGTCAGGTTTAGGAAAGAAAGCATAGAGCGGTTTCCAATTGTCTTCATTAGGCCTAACACTATAATTGTCAGTATGGAATATTAGTAAGGAGAACGTCTTAGTGGATAGCTTATGATCATGACTAGTCTTTATTCAGTGTAGATTGAGATAGATATGTCTATATGGTGTGGGATGGTGTTGTTTATCGACTGACCCGACAACATGCATTCAGTTATTCAACAGAAAAGTATCGCGCGCAGTGCTATTAACAACTAACCCACACATACCTAAGGCAGTTGCATGGGAATTAACGTAATAAGGTAATAGTTTTACAGACCAGCGAATTCTACTCGTACTTTGATTGGTCGAAAATATATAGAATAGCCTTGCCTTGATGATGGTTGCTTTGCCTTCCCTTTGAAATGCAAGTTTCGTTCTAATAGTTCCTAGAAAGCTATCCATGGTCTTGAAATTTAAAAATTGATCTTAATGAAAGCGGGATTACGTAGGTTTACTTCGACAAGCTCTTATGTCATGCCCTTAGCGCCATAGTGGGAGGTTTACATAAGATTACCTCTTCCCTTCCGCCAGAGATTCGTTTTCGAGCAAAAGAGCAGAAATATAGGGCCCTCTCACGCGGAAGAAAGGGCCCTGCAAATCTTGTGAACATTTTACGCTTTATTCTCTTTCCTTGCACTAAAAAAGGAAAGTGAAATGAAATAGCTATGTCCTGTGTGTACATAGTTTAGTATTGTACTCAAGAGGCTAAGTTATAAATACTCAAATTTATAACTCTGCGCACGCTACCATACTTAATCTCCCGCCCTCGATCAAAACCACTTTCATAAGAAAATGAAACGACCGCTTATGTCTACATAGTGCGCTGTAAACGGTCTGCGTAAATAGAAATGGACGCGCTCAAGAGAACCTTTTAACATAAAGTGGAGTGTGGTACGCAAACGTTCATGTGGTAACCCTGCGTTTAATCGGATTACAGCACGCTATAATTTTGACTTCCGTGGCATAAAAACTTACTAGCCTACGTACGTACTGCCCTCTGCATCTTGACATTAAACAGAATAACGGTCGCGGAGAGCATTTATAACACGCTACTAGTAATAATAGAGTCCAGCTGAGGTAATATCACACCTACATAAAATAATCGTTTTTGGTTGGCTGGTGGGATTAATTGCACACATCCAGGATCAAATGGATTAATGGAGGGTGGAAGGGATGGAAGAATGAATGAAAGAACGTCTAAATCCCTCCTAGTCCCCCTCGGTATGAACCACTACCCATCGGATCGAGAGAGCCTGGTTCTAGCCACATCAGCTATCCAAGATGGCGGCCAGACGTGTTTATAAGAACACATAAAGAACACCAAAAAATACTCCTGTAATGTCACTCACTAAACCGGCAGAAATAATTACAAAACTATGATATATAATTATCAATATTCAATCACATATTGAGTGTTAATATTGGAAAAATGTCCCGTCGGACAGACGATAAGGCAAAGAAGTTCGTCGACTCAGTGTTTTCTGATCTACGGGCTTTGTCTAATGAAACCAAAAGAAAATTCCACCCAGTAAAAGAGGTAAGTTATTAGAACGTGTATCTGTATATCCAGCTATAAGTAGACAAGGCTGGGGATTATATTATCACGGCGGGAAACGTCTTGATCTCAAGGTGTATGTTGTGACAATAAGATATTGGTCTCTCTCGTTGTATTATTATGAATTATCTACTTATATTTATTTCTTTATGGCCTGATTTCATTACCTTTCTTTGTGGATATTAGGCAGCTGAGGCTGGTATACAAAGGTTGAAGTCAATCTCAGCCAGAAATCAAAAGATCACCACTGGTACGTATGTGATGCGGTTCATAAACAAGAAATATCATAAATAACTTAGCGAGAACTTACTGCTAGTAACAAACTTATCTTATCCGCTTCTATCTCTTCTCGTTTCCTCCTTATTTTCCCCTCTTAACGGATATGATAATATGCTGTATGCTATACATATTATAAACAAAAGTTCCCTCAATTAACTAAAATTTGGACCTATTAAAGTGTTATCAGTGTTTTGTCAATGGGGAATTCGACATTGCAACTTTCAAATGATTTTAGTTTACATAACACAAGAAAACGTACATTAACTCAAGCATTACTTACGATATACAGATGTACACACTTGTACAATCATACTAAAAAGGAACTTCAATATGTATGAGCAGCAGATGCAATAACAGACAATAATTGCTCTAACAACTAGCTGTGTTTGATTGGATAAGACACTATTCCATTGTTATAGCATACCACGTACAGGCCCTATACTACATGCCAAGATTCAACATATAACATAAATACTAACATCTAATTAAAAATACTTACTGGATTTTACAGTTCCTGCAAATGAAAAAGAAAAGTTACAGTCATTTTTGTTTGTTTATATGTCAATAAAAATGGGAAGAACTACGGTGTATATGAAATACCCTGCAAATCATATGCAGTAATTTCTTGAATAATTCTTTATAGAACAAGGCATAAAACCATAGATGTTATAATAAAAATATCATTCTATTAGACACACACACACACACACACACACACACACACACACACACACACACACACACACACACACACACTTACACACACTTACACACACACACACACACACACATACTTACACACACTTACACACACTTACACACACTTACAAACACTTACACACACTTACACACACTTACACACACTTACACACACTTACACACACTTACACACACACACACACACACACACACACACACACACACACACACACACACATGTAACAAAATCAATATACTAAATAGTTACTAGATGGCTATCTTATAATTCCCTTTGATTTTGTCATTGCAGCTTTAGCCGAGGAGAATGAGATTCTGCAGCCATTTCTGCTTGGTTGTGACACCAAGTCACTTAGAGTCATACAGATCTCATTAACAGCATTACAAAGACTCATAACAAATGAAGCTCTGTCTGAGGTGAGATATTCATACATCAAACAATATTCTAGTGTGTCAATATGTGAGGAGAGTAAATATGCATAAAACATTCTGTTCACTTCCTTTTTTGAATTTCATGGATGTTACATTCATGTAAGACATGGTTCCTCTTCATGGAAGAGACATATGTATTTTATGGAACAACATTCAAAAGATAGGGACTGTGTAGCACCCTTAAACATTTTGGGAAAAGCTTAGATTATTTGAAAATATAGTAGAGTAGTACATGTAAGTATGTGTATAACTAAAGGATGGGGCAGATGACACTTGAAAATTAAGTAGATTATTTAGCAAAAGTGTGGGACCCCATCTATTGCTCCACCCTCCCCTCCCCTCAGCCCCTTTCTGAGCCCCTCTTAGGTACTGTGAGTTATGAGCTGTTAAGAGTCCAATGTACTAATGAATGTTTTTAATGTTCACCTTGTCAGCCTTCAGCCAATAATCTTGTTAGTACACTATGGAACCTAATGGAGAGTGGTTTAGAGGAGCTAAGGATTCTACAGACTGTCATACTGTTGATAACTACTTCAAACATAGTACATGGGGATCATTTGGGGAAGGTAAGCAAGAATGTAATGCAATGGTATAATATTAGTCTTATACATTGAGATGTGATGAGAAATGAGATCAACTTTATTTATGCATGCTAACCTATTCAATAAAATAGAATACCGGTTTCCAATAGGGGAGTGATATAATTAGAGACTATTACTATCAGTTTATTTTTACCTAACTATAGAAGCTTTGCACCATCATGTGATGGCAGCCATGACAGGAGGCACAACAACAGAGTCTTTCTCCCCAGGGAAACTGAATTCTTTCTCATGTAAACCAGATTAGACCAGAATTATTGTTCCTGCCTCCTGTCATGGCTGCCATCATGTGATGGTGCCAAGCCTCTATAGGGCAGTAGATGCTGTAGTATTATGACACTTGTGAATCGTATTCAGTAAACAGTTTAATCTGTTCTTTCCACTTGTTTGTTTTGCAGGCTATGGCATTATGTTTCAGGCTTTATTTTGTTAAAGATTCAACAGTCAGTGGAACTGCTGCTGCTACTGTCCGTCAGATGGTTTCTGTTGTGTTTGATAGAGTTGTTACAGAAGACAGTAATCCTAAAGGTCTGTTTTCAAACAGCAATCAACCAAAAAACATTATACTAAAACAATTCCTTATAAAAGGTCTGGGGTCTGATTGAGTTTGCTTTTGTAGAACTTTAAATGGTATCAAACTTGCAGCATGGATTTCCAGGTTCTCTGATTTTCTTCCCTCCATAATAACCAACATATGGTTTGAGTGTTTTGCCCCTCTCTATAATGCATGGAATATTGAATGTAGTGGTAGTAATGATGGAGTACCTCATGGCTAGGGAGACATTTTTAGTTTATTCTTTTATTTCTTGATCCTAGATGATGAAAAGCCTGATGATGTTTCCAACACAAGACACAAAAACTGTCCCGTGAGTCTGCACCCCTGTGCAAGGGATGCTTATCTATTGTTCCAGGTAAAGATCAGATGACAAGCAAACACTTCAATCTGTTTGTGTGTTACACTGAACATTAATATGATTGTGTCTCAATAGGATCTGTGTCAATTGACAAGTGGAGAACAGCCATATTGGCTTCATGGTGTAGTAGAAATGACAAGAACCTTCGGTTTAGAACTCCTGGAATCTGTTCTCAGAGGATATCCTCACATCTTCCTTAAGGTATTAATTCTAAAGACTAGAATTGCTTAGAAATAGAAATAACTTTGGTAGAGGAAATTTTCAAGCAAAATTTTCCATCAAATAACCTGTCATATCCTCACACCTTTCTAATAGTAAAAAGGAAAGTAAAGGAAGTTTGATAAAGAAATATGAGGTGGTTTTTATTCATGAATATCTATCATACATGTATATCTTGTCGCCAACTCTTCACAATCCCTACACCAATTCAGTCCTTACTAGTGTTTATACTTTCATTGACACACAGACTGTACTTTCAGGTTCAACATTTCTTATCACATTTTCCCTTTCATTTTTCTGCAGCACCCAGAATTCAGTTTTCTACTGAAAGAGAGAGTATGTCCCCTAATAATCAAGTTGTTTTCCCCGAGTATCAAGTATCGACAAGGAGGATCACAGTCATCACCAGGGTCTGTCGAAAGACCAGTGTACCCTGTGGCTGTAAGACTGCTCAGGATTGTATCTGTTCTTATCGAACAGTTTTACACACTACTGGTAATTATTAATCATTATTTAAAAAATAATACTTCATTTGTATATATTATCAATAATCAAATCTTGACAAAATATTCTTCTTTATAGGTGACAGAATGTGAAATTTTCCTGTCATTACTTGTCAAGTTTCTCGATTCGAGTAAACCTTTGTGGCAACGAGCGTTAGCACTTGAAGTCCTTCATACATTAACCATCCAACCTGCCCTTCTTAGGTAAGCAGTGGGTGACTTCATCTATATTAATCTTTTTTAAATTGGAAAATTGAGTGATGTAATTCAAGTGTACTTCATACTGAGTGGTATACACAGCTACAGCAGTGTTCATGTGAGATCTTGGTTGAGCTGTATATATGAGTTTAGTTTGTTTGATGTTTTGTTTTCTCACTTCCCACAATGCTTTTTCTCTGGGTACTCTGGTTTTTCTCTAGCCTGCAGGTCTGGAGGGCTGCTTTGCAGGCTAGTTTTTTTTACTCCATACTAATCCGCATGTAAGTCAAGTGTTTCAAATAACTAAGTAGAGTAAACCTTATGAAATAACCCTTCACAGATCATAATGTCTGTAAAATATATTTACTGCATAAGCCATTAAATTAGAAGTAAATACCAATGCCATTTCTATTTTACTCTTTTTCTTTTCATGATTTCAGGTCTTTTTGCCAGTTTTACGACATGCAGGAACATTCCACCAAGATATTCCACAACATTGTCAATGCATTATCAAGTTTCATCCAGTCTCTCTTCACTAACCAGTTATCCCACGGCACAGGACCAAGCTCTAGTTCTTCTCCTAGTGGCAATACAATACAAACATCCTCCAGTGCCCCACCCCCCTCAGTCATGGCATTAAGTACCATGGGAGGGGTGACTCCACAACCAGGGTTTCTGTACCGAGGTGCTTGGGTACCTTTAACAGTCACACCTGTTTCTGGTCAAGCCAAACCAGTCTAGTAAGAACAATATGCTTTTTTTAAAATAACTTCTCACTACTCATCTTTGTATTTTTCAACAGTCCTTGTTTAGTGCCAAAGTTACAACCTGTTATCATTTCCCAGGACTTATGATAATCTATCATCTGATGTGCTTTGGATTTTGTTGCTTTTCAGTCTTGATCATCTAGAGAAGCAAGAAACACCATCAATTCCAGATGGCTACACATTGTCCATCGCCTTTGCCTGCATACTAGAGATTGTCAAGGGACTAAATACTCTAGTCGTACATACCTCTCCAGAGAAACCATCAATAGAGGGCTGGATTGAACCAGATGTAAAACATGTAAAGGAGAGTGATACTGGTGTGGGGACTGTCAGTATTAATGCTATGGATCAAGGTGAGTGAGGTCTGGTGTGTTACAGGGTAATACTAGTGAGTGTGTTATAAAGGAGAGTGATACTGGTGTAGGTGCTGTCAGTATTAATGCTATGGATCAAGGTGAGTGAGGTCTGGTGTGTTACAGGGTAATACTAGTGAGTGTGTCATGAAGGAGAGTGATACTGGTGTGGGGACTGTCAGTATTAATGCTATGGATCAAGGTGAGTGAGGTCTGGTGTGTTACAGGGTAATACTAGTGAGTGTGTCATGAAGGAGAGTGATACTGGTGTGGGGACTGTCAGTATTAATGCTATGGATCAAGGTGAGTGAGGTCTGGTGTGTTACAGGGTAATACTAGAGAGTGTGTTATAAAGGAGAGTGATACTGGTGTGGGTGATGTCAGTATTAATGCTATGGATCAAGGTGAGTGAGGTCTGGTGTGTTACAGGGTAATACTAGAGAGTGTGTTATAAAGGAGAGTGATACTGGTGTGGGTGATGTCAGTATTAATGCTATAGATCAAGGTGAGTGAGGGCTTGAGTGAGTGCTACCTTACTGTTTGACACGGGGGACTTTCTGGAGACAAGGTAGACAGAAATATACTCAGACTGAAAGTATTGAAAACCAACACCTACACATGCAGAGGTCTTTAGACAAAATGGGTACAGGGAATTAAATAGGGAGAGTAGTTAGATCCCCACCAACCTGCTAGCCCTTCAAGCTTCAAAGATGGTCATAAACTAGTAAGAACTTGTAACACTAACAGGATTGCTGTGTTATTTTAGGTGCGAGTAATAATCATGTGGGCAAAGAAATGGTCAATGCTTCTTGGTGTGGTGTTTTAGCATCTCTGTCACTTCTTCTTGAATCAAGGTAAACTGCCTTAACTCATTGTCTGTTCGTATTATTTCAGGCCATGTGTCATTCTCTTGAGCATTATTTCATTGATCGCAGTACTGTCTGTTAAAATACATCAGTATGAGAGAGACAAAAAAGCATAGGACATATGTTCTGAAATAGAAGAAATAACACTGTGGCCTGTCGAAGAATTGCTGTGTGGAATGCAGCATTATTATTATCATTCCATATTTTGATATTTATTCAATATCTAGTATCTACCCTTACTATGCTTCCTTCTCACAATACCTACATTTTTAAAATTTTTTTTCAGTAATGATGAGACAGGAACAGAAGCCATTCTTAAATCCTTTCAGATGTTCTCTAACGTGTGTGGTGTATTAAGCCTGACTACCCCACGTGATGCATTCATAACATCATTATGTAAAGCTGCGCTTCCACCGCACTACACACTAACTATAGTTAACCCACACTCTGGTAAGGCTCAGGTATCATACATCAAGAACCCCTCGTCTAGTCATGGAATGGGGTCTGATGCACAAGGTGGTGGAGGTAGTGATCAACCTGTTCTGTCAAGAACTATGTCGTTCCCTGGAGGGGGAGGGTCAGGAGCTGTTGTTACCGGTACTTCTGTTGGTGGATCTCATGGTCCTGTATCGGTAAGTACATCGAGGATTAACTTCAAAAGTTGCATTTTTGGAAATAGTAGACACCAAATTATTTATCTTTTTTTATCTTTTTTGTTGTTGTTTCAGTTAACAGCTAAGAATGTGCAGTGTATGCGTGCCTTACTTAGCCTTGCACACTGTCATGGTACTATATTGGGTACTGCCTGGCACATGGTCCTTATAACATTACAGGTAATTATATCAAACATTAATGTGCAGTGTATGCGTGCCTTACTTAGCCTTGCACACTGTCATGGTACTATATTGGGCACTGCCTGGCACATGGTCCTTATAACATTACAGGTAATTATAACACACATTAAGGTGCAGTGTATGCGTGCCTTACTCAGCCTTGCACACTGCCTGGCATACATTACAGCCTGTTCACGTACATAATGTACATCTATATGTATACAAACTGTACCGTTTCTTACGCCAGGTCGTTAATAAATACTGTCTTATTTTCAGCACTTAACCTGGATCCTTGGCTTAAAACCCTCAACAGGCGGAACCTTGAAAGCCATGCCAACTACAGAAGCACCTAACTTGGTAAATTGAACTCCGATTTTTGCTCTTTACGTCTGAAGCACTGAGTATATTTAACATAGGATTGTTACTCATCATCTGTGTTTTATCTTTCAAGGTAATAAGTCAAAGTATGATGGCAGAGTTACCTGTTCTCGCTGCTATTCTGTCAAGACTCTTTGAAACATCACAGTACGTAGTAAAGCCACATTATCCACACACATACGACACATACACGTGTTCAAAACCTTTCTTGACCGTGGGGTACTAGTACCAAGATAACACACGATAACGAGGTTTTTCGAACCAGGAAAAGATACTAATTTTTCACAAGTGTTCAATAAGTAGCGAGAAACTAGACAACATGCAACTTTACTTGATTTGAACCCGGAGACAGGGCAGACGATAATCGTAAGGAATACGAGGGATTTTTGTTCACTTTTTATTTCATTCTCCTATTCTTCGTTTGCAATAGACGTCATAGCCGCCATGTTGGAAGAATTTGACAAAAGATTTTACAATGAATTCTTTTGTTATATCTTCCAACATGGCGGACATCCCTTTTGTTATTGTGCTCTCTTGGGATTGATTGCAAACCAAAATCCATTACTTGCTGACATATTCGTTCATGTTAGACGTCTAATGTTGTAGAGAAATGAGAAACAGTATTACCAGAACTACGGTTAAGTTAGTGCTCATTAATATTGGTGTGTTGTTCTCCAGATACCTTGATGACGTAGCATTACATCACTTGGTGGATGCTTTGTGTCAGCTGTCTTCCACATCAATGGAACAAGCACAGTCCAATAAGGTATCAGGAATCCAGTCCACTCCTCTCATTTCTTATTAAAGTTCTGGTTAATGGATCTAATGCCTTCATGTTTACAGGAACCATCCTTGTTTGCCGTTGCTAAGTTACTAGAGACAGGACTAAACAACCTTCATCGAGCTCGAATACTGTGGAAACCGCTGACCGCGCATTTGTTGGAGGTAAGCAGTTTGTCTCTTGATTAGTTGCGAGGTCTTACTGGTCACCTATTGAAGACCAGTGCAAATTATTATATATATATTTATCTCCGTATCGATAAATCGGTTTCAGGTCTGTCAGCACACTCACGCGAAGATGAGGGAATGGGGAGCAGAAGCTGTGACGTCATTAGTCCGTTCAGCTCTGACGTATAATCACAAGCCACCGCTGAACGAGAATATTGTGAGTTATGATGTGATGCAACGATGGTGATATTAGTGGTGATGATTGTGATGAGAGTAAATGATGACAATAAACATGATTGCTGATTCTGATGGTTGTGAGGGTTATATTAAGAATAATGATGATGACACTTGATGGTGTTTTTTCGCGATTAAATTAGAAACACACCGACTCTAAACTCTGTGTTTAACTGATGTTGACATTTCAGAGTTTGCAAGCGATGTTACTGTCCCCATTACAAGAAATGTCTTCCATATCCTACTCCGACATACGATACAAGCAGCTTGAATGTGTCTTACAGGTAAATACCGTCTGGTTATCCCGTATTTTTTTCCACCCTTTGGTGCAATTTCCCATTCTCACTTTATATTTCAGCGGCACCTCTCAAATCTTCACTTCTACATATCTATCTTGCTTTTCAAATTTTAGATTCTCCATTCTACTGGTCAAAATCTTGGTCACGGCTGGCCGTGTGTTCTTGGTGTGATAGGAGCTGCAACCAATCAACAGGGGTAAGGATATGACGCCACACAATACACGAAACCTCTAGGCTATGAGGAATCTTCCAATTTGTCTCGATTTTAAGCTTTGTTTTTGACGCTAGTAACGATCACTTGCCCACGCCCATAATACAGCTTGGACTGCCTGTGGTTAGATGGCAGAATATTAAAATCCCTTTAGTTTCGGGAATTAAATTCTTTCTCATGTAAAACGATTGTATTGTTCCTGCCATATAACGTGGATGCCGTCACGTGATGATACAAAACCTCTGTTAGGACCAGAGACGTGCGTGTGCGCATGGATAGGAAACTGGAGACGGCCTATCAGAGTTGCTGGTTAAAAAGTTAAAAAACATAGAAATACTAGCTCGAGCAACCGTAAATGTAAAAATGTTTCGAAGTTTTGTAACAAGTGTGATTGTTTGCTTGTTTTTAGGGAAGGTCTGATTCGCGTGGCGTTCCAGAGTCTTCAGTTAGTAGTGACTGACTTCCTACCCTTGATGCCTTGCGCGTGTCTCAAGGTTGTCATTGATGTTGCTGGGAAGTTTGGTTTACAACCACTTGAACTGAACATTAGCTTGACAGCCATTGGATTACTGGTAAGACATGATACATTACGCATGCGTAAGCATAGATTTTCCCGCGCTTTTCTTGGGTATCAGCTAAAGTGCAAGACCACAAATTCATGCTAGTTTTGAATGTGCACAAAACTCATACTTGATGTTATATATTATTGTATATGTGACGTCATGTTCACCAAAAAGATTTGCGATTTATTTCGCGGATTACGTCATCCAACTTGGTGGCCGCCATAATTGTTATTATTCCATTCTGTTGCAATAAAAGCTTGCTCTCCAAAGATGGCGCCGAAGTGGAAATCACATGCTTCTCCCCTATTATATCTTGATATTATATCTTGGTTTTACACCATTATCTCGTAACTCCCAAAGAAGTTCAAACATTTTAAGAAGAAAAAGAAATCTAAGAGGATTTTGGAATAAACTTAAAATGCCACTGTTTTCTTTTTTTTTTTTAGTGGAACATCGCAGATTTTTTATCTCAAAACCGCGACAAAATACGCGAAGGCCTCAAAGCTCCTGATTCATCGGAGTTTGAGGGTCTAAAGTACGATCGTCCCGTCCCTCCAAGTGATCGATTATGGATGTGTCTCTACTCCAAGCTTGGTGATCTTTGTGTTGATCCACGACCTGCTGTCAGGAAGAGTGCAGGACAGACATTGTTCTCTACAATCAGTGTACATGGATCGTTATTAGAAAATATCACGTGGTATACTGTACTGTGGCAGGTAATAGATACGCAATATTAAACTAGCTTAAAATATGCTCTCTAAAGCGGGAATGATGAAGACAATGATGATGACAATGATGATGATGTCGTTGTTGATGAGAATTGTGATGGTGGTGATGATAATGACGTTGACATTCATAGTTATCGTAAGGGTAATCCTCAGCATGTGTTCTAAATGGTATATACTTTCCTAATATTTATCATGTGTTGATATTATCTTTAGGTGTTATTCCCTCTGCTTGATCAAGTCAAGCGCATGTCCACGACAGCAGCTACTGTCCCACCACCAAGTGACATCAATCAAGCCAAGAACAAAATACTCATCCATCACTCACGTGACACGGCCGAGAAGCAATGGGCAGAAACACGTGTCCTGACATTGAATGGTGTGGCTAGAGTATTCAACACTAGGCGCCAGACTCTCGCAGCCCTGGATGAATTCCCCAGGGCCTGGGCACTACTCTTGGAGTTTGTCGAATCAGCAGCATTGAGTAAATCATCTGAAGTAGCGCTAGCAGCATTGAAAAGTTTCCAGGAGATGGTACAGGATTCTAGTGAGAATAGCAATGGTGAGAAAGAAGAGGAAGATATTAATATGCTACTTGACCCTGTACGAGCTGCAAAGATGAGATCCAGGATGAAAGTGAAACCAAAGTTTTACGAAGAAGCTGAAGATCTAAACTTGTGGATTAATGCCTGGAAGGTTTGGTGCGATATTGGAATGTCGAGTCTGTCACCCTCATCATTCGACCAAACACGAGTAGATGCTGAGGGGAAAACAGTGACTAACAAGATCTACCCAACCCAGCCATACATTACCGCCCTTGTGCAAATATTCCCCACTCTCTTTAGACGGATATACAATAGATTTGGTTTAGCAGATTTGCAGAAACTCTCCAAGATATTACAAGCTTGCATCACGATTCCTGTGCCTGCAGACCAATCTCCTTTCCTCTTGCCCTCATTTCAGGACACTATTCTAACTCCTTTACAACACTCTATCATCGATGTAGTGGATATCTTACGAGAACCTCTGCCCAACAACAAGGGCTCTGTACTAGACATATCTAGCCAACCAATGTATCCTACTTTATTTGGACTGTTAGTATTCTTTGTAGAATGTGCTTGTAACCCTCCTAAGGTTGATAATGAAGTATCCTTCGGCAAGAAGAAAGAATGGTTGATTCTTCAATTAACGCCATTTTCTGAGAAATGCTTAGAGATGACAGTGGAGATGTATGGTACTAGTGTCAACAAGAATGCTGTTATACAAGAAAAAGTCCTAGAGAAAATTATCAAGGTAAATGAACTTATAATAAAACAGTTTTCTTTCCATTTGATTCTGGATTCAAGGGTTTTCCTCCCTCGATCCACAAAACCTAACATGCTATTGTAAAGTAAATGAAGTTGAAAAAACTCAAACGCGCTAAATTCCAATTTGACCAGTGAGTTAGCCGTGCCCTGACAAATTAGCACAGAGGTTGTTTCAGGGTTCCATAAAATATATTTTTTAAAGTACGTCTTTTCTTGAGTATTATTTCTTTCTTTACCAATAATATTTAACGTCGTACATTAAGGTACTATTTCAAACATAGAACATTTAATGTATTTAGATATAAATTTAGATGATTTTCGTTTCCACCTCAGGCACTTCGCACACCTATGGGTCTAAAGTATGACTGCCCATCACAGACCACGTGGAAGCTTGCAGTTAGTTCTCTTCTTACTGTTTTAAGAATTGGTCTTCCTGTGGCGCTAAATAATCCAGGTACCTCGAATCACATGATTTCTTCTTCAGTTCAGTCTTACCTTGTAGAGCTGTTAACATGGTGTTTGTTGTGATTGTAGATTCATTTAGTTCAATGTGGTATGAACTGGCTTCGTGTCTTGAGGATTTCTTGTTCTCTGAGAAGTAAGTATGGACCCCATTTCCTCTCCACTTTACTGCGTCCCACACAACTCAGTCCACAAGTGGCATGGTTTCTCGTGTTGTGGCTGCTGTCCTTAAAAAACATTTATTTATTACATCTAATTTATTCCAAATTTAGGGAAAGCGCACCACTTCTGTTCTTTGCACAGCCACAACAATGCTACCCTGGGCTCCAGAGGTTCTATTCGCTTTTCCCAATGCTCGATTACCAGCACAAATTTCTCAAATTTTCTGTTTTTGATTAGGACTCCACCCAACACGCAGTCACTGGAGCAGCACCAACAAGACGAAGAGCTTGATATTAAGGTTCGTACAGCTGTCAATCATGTTGGAATAAAGAGGACCCCTCCCCCTCCCCTCTGCATAATGATGTAAACTTAACATCTATTTATGGGTTTTTCAGCTTCTACGAATGATTCGTGAGGATATCTTACCACACTCGTCTACTCTTCCTAAAGACTTCATGGTCCGTGTGATGGCGCTACTGAACCGTGGCTCCATTCATTCTGCTACTGACTCAGCATTCAGCGGTAAGTACTCCTACCATGGTTCCTGATGCACATGAGAAGAAGACACATCAATATGGATTTTACTCAACTAAAGAATCTTATGCTCGAGGGAATAGCACGTGGTGTTAAATGACAGACAGGGTGTGGTCAACTCGTTTATTTCAGACCAAGGGTAAAAGCCGGGTAACGGGCATTTTGGGAGCGGTTCCCCTCTCTTACAACATGGCATTTGTTCTCATGTCGCTTGGTTTCCTTATAGGTACTGATGCGAACAGTTTTCCTATCCGTGAAGAGTTTGCCAAATCTTGCTTCGAGACGTTGTTGCAGTTTTCATTTGTGAATGACTCTCACCGACAAGACGTAACAGGTATGATATAAGCTAGCAACCGGCTTTTCTTCCTTAGAACTTGTACCTTTAGTCAATATTCGTAGTTTGTAAATACTAACACTTGGTGCTTGTTTGTCCAAAACGGGAACCTAATTTGTCAATTGTGAAAAATATATTAGATTCCGCAAAGACGAGCTGTGCTCTGAATATGACCGGCTGATGTGAAAAGTATATCTTGCATGTGCGCTTGCTGTCTCGTGCTGCCCCACATATCTCGCGGTAAAACTCATGGTACGGACGTGCCGTGACCGTAACGATACCATGTGCGAGTATTCTAATTGGATAAATAGGTAGCCTCGCGTGCTATGATCGGTTCAACGGACGTCAGTTCCGTGCTGTGACAGTGGTTGTATACCGTACGCGCTCCTTGGTCATAGTCTAGGAACTACCCTAAGCGGCACTATATGAGGTGTATAGGAATTGTTAGCAAGGACAGTTATTTCCCGTCCATCGCTTACTACCCTGCTAGCAGAGGTTGTTTTTCTTCCCCTCCGTAACGTAGGGTAGAAAAAGACTTGTACAAGCAAGGTATCACTTACAAATTGTAATGTATAACCTGTTTTATATTCAATGTGTCTGTGTCCTATGTTTATAATTTAGATGGTCAAGTATCGGAATTAGCACTCGATGCAATGTTGAGTCGTTGTCAAGATGTTCTTGAAAAATACGTAGAGGACGAAAGACTGAGCGGAAAATGCCCGCTACCAAGGTATTGCCCATACTTATCCGTTTTTACTTTCCTAGACCCAGACCTTTTCCTTTGATGTGTCACTGATCAGATTCTTTTCCCTCAGAACACGCATGGCTGAAATGTCATTCGTCATGAAGGCTGTCAGTACCTTGATTGGCTCTTTGAAGAAAATGACACGTGACAACGCACGTGTTGGTAAGTAGTCTAACATATATTATGTATATTGGGTATTCCTGAAGTTTTCTAGTACATTCACCATCGTTTATAATGTCGTTTTGATGGAAAACTATATGTGACAATCGGCTACAATAAGGCATCCACGTGTTGGTTGAATGCTTCAAATGTTCTGAAACAACCATTAGGCTGATCAAACAGTACTAAGCTTAATAAGCACTAAATGAGCACAAAAATAAAAGTGTCTACTGTATCATCAGTGGTATTTAGTACTAACTAGTGCTAGTTCTGATGTACCTTTTCTGATGAATATAGTGTTTGCACTCTAAACACGCTATCATGTATTGGTTACATCTTCAAGTAGTTAGTTTAGTCATCCTTTGCAACAACACGTCTTTGATGCATGATGAAATTAAGTGAAAGTAAAATATCTCTTACAACTACAACAATGTTGTTTTGGTATTACTTGCAAAGATTTATGTTCAAATTATAATTTTCAACTATTGTATGGGTATTGTCCATTTGTCCCATTCCAACAAACAGACAGACAAGATCCTATACTTTTTAGATTGATGTCACCCAACCGTCCATATGCCATCCATCCATATGTGCCATCTATCCATCCATATGCTATCCATCCCCAAAAAGCACTCACCTAAGATTCATGCTTTTTGCATTGAAGTTGTTTGAACATCGCTTGCAGTGACAATAAAACGTATTGGTTTAGTTTGTTCCATCCTATCCTATGTTATATCATGTATATTGAGTACCACCGATGTATACTCTGTAAGCAAGTCATAAGACAAGATCATTTGTTTACCTTGAGTACCACCGATGTATACTCTGTAAGCAAGTCATAAGACAAGATCATTTGTTTACCTTGCAGTTGACCCCAAGATCTGGGACCAAGTAGTCCAACTCTACCCACGTTTGGTAGAATGTAGTACATGCAACTCAAACCAAGTTAGACGAGCTTTGAAAGAAGCATTGCAAGAATATGCAGACTTACTAGTAGCCCCTCGGGTGGACAAAGCTGCTTCTGGCTCATTGGCTACTGTCAACGGCAGCACCTAGTATCTGCTAGTTTGGAAAATTGCCCATAAATAGTGGCTTATGTAAACTAAATTAACATATGGGCCTGGTTTTGACTTGCAACACAACTGTAAGCCTAAGGAAAATACAAACTCTGTTACATATTACATGTTAGGAGTTGTCTTGTAGAAGACCTACACAGAGTCTGTGTGTCACTCATGGGTGCAGCAGCAGGGGTGGATCCAGGGGAGGGGTACAGGGGGTGTGCACCCCTCCCTGGATTGACTTTGATCCCCTTCTTTGAAGATAACCAATACAAAATAATATTTTTTCCCCTTTAATTCTAAGGGGTGTGCAGCACTCTCCCTGAACAAACTCCAGGATCCACCCCAGAGCTGGATATAGTCCTAGCATTGTTTTTATCTTAGATGATACATTTTTGAACATGAATCATTTTAGGGTTTTTCTTAGTTCCTTTGCTTTACGTTAAAACCAGGCATCATAGATAAAAATATTATGTAAAATGAAATATTTCAATGGAATATTGATATTATGGGTTAAATTGAATCGAATGTTAGTACATCTTTGAGATGCAACTTGGTTAAGAGTTGCACAAAAATGAATTTATAAATTATTTTCCTTTGAATGAACATTGAACAGGAAATGGATAGAAGATAAAAATGCAAAAGTTTTAGTAAAACAGAGCTTTTTAGACAGTATGTAGTAGACGTTGTACAGATGAAACCGTTGTTCTTGGATTGCAACCAATGTGACTCAAAATCTCTTGAGATATGAATAATAATGAAACAGCCGCCATGTTGGTTGATATAATGAGAGAAGCTGATGAGGAATGCTTTGCAAAAGTCAACCAACATAGCAGCTGACTTTACATTCACCCAAAAAACTAGAGCAATAAATGTCCTTTAAATAATGCTTCACTTTTTATGAGCAAAAATAACACTGCTTAGGAGATAATAAACCCATGAAAAGATACCAACTGAGTAGTGCTAAGTAGTACAGTTTGAATGATAGAAAACAATAGATTTTGGATTAGTAGTTTCGATACTTTTCCATGGGTTTTCTTTCTCATAATGGACATAAAAAATAAAATATATTTCAGACTTCAACGATTTGTGTTGCTGCATAAGGTCGTCATAATTATTGAACTATCATCATGAATAATCTAAAAAATCTAAAAACCCCAACTTTCTCATGCACTGTAAATTTTTCATCTACAAACTGAAACCCTTGGAATAAGTGATGCCAATCTGGTGTTGTAATAACTACAGTAGAGTGCAAACAATTAATCCGTGCAACACTAATTACTAAATAGTACAAAATATTGCTAATTAAATGGGGCTAAATGTAATTTAGCCAAAGTTAAAACTACAACTAAGCCTGCTAGCCTAAGCACCGTTGGCCAGCGGACCATCCACGCTACGCCTGTGCCCTCACTCCGGGTGGCGTGTTCACTAGCTGACTTGTAGCTTATATGCCATCTTTGCATGCTTGCCATCGTACAAGTTGCCCCTCCCTCCCTCCTCTATACGGTTAAGTTCAGTCTACATCATAGGTAATTATTATCTCCACTGTTTTAACAGTGTGACAGGCACCAGTGTTGGGTTGTGGCCCAGTTGCCATGGTTACCTCCTTGCTGGGCCATATGCTCACGTGACCAGACCCCGCACTGGTACCTAGCCCAAACTTATTAGTTGATGAGTTTTAAATAGAAAACAATGGAATTTGCATGAAATTGTGCTAATTATAACTAAAGTTTCACGGTTATATTGTTTGCACTCTATGCTAAACTTCGTGCCTTAACCAATTTGCAGATTTCATGATAAAAATGGTGGAAACAGTGGCTTGAATTGGGAAAGAAATGGTACATTTGCATGTATTGAAATGTGCTTCCAATGTGATGAGAGGAAGATTGACAGGATGATAGAAAACAGTGTTTTTACTACCATTATAATTGAGCTGCGACCCTCAAAGTTTGAGGTCTCATTTGCCAACTAGCATTTCAACAACTGTTATCAAAGAACTGAAATTTTGAATAAATCTTGAGGGACTGAAATAAAGATTTTAATCCTCAAAAATCTTTAATTCAGTCAAAAATTTCTCAAAATATATTTTTTTAAATTTCAGTTCTTTGATTGATGGTGATAGAAATGCTAGACACAACAAACTTTGAGGGTAGTTCTTCAGCCATAATGATAGAGTGATTTTCATATGATCGTGAAAGAATAGGCAAACTAATAGTTAGTAGTAGACTCTAAACCAATGATTTTCTTTTGTTCTTTATCAACTATTACAAACTAAATGGTCTATTTTCTTTCACGGTCATGTGAAAATCATTCTAGTAATGTAAAACTAATAACAACATGGATCATTGACACTGGCACCACAAAATGGAGCTTTCAGAAATTCACCTGAGTGACTCCTGAGCAATTGTTCCAAGTTGAGGTTGAACTCGATAAATATCGAGGTGAATTTTGTTTCATCCAATCACAGTTAGCCTGCGTGCAGCTGAAGAGAAAAGTTAGGCTGCATGCAGGCTAATCACAGCCATTTAGCAGGAATTTCTATTATCTTTGAGTTGATGCACAGTAAAATTGTATCCTGAACTGGACACATTTCCCCCCCTCTTTGCTGCATGCTGGGACAATCAAAATTAAGAATTTAGAAAAAATTTCAAATACAACCTTGGATATATCAAGAATAATGATTTCTCAAATGAAAATTTATTTTACACACAAGTTATCAAAGTGAAGTGAGATAAATGTTGAATAAAAATTATGATTATGTGGAAGTGTTCTCTGAAAAATATCTGAAATTATGAATCTGATGGATATTTTGACAATGTAAATTTACAATTTCATTTGAAGTTAAATTTCTAGAAAAAAACGCCTTTTTACTATTTGTCAAAGTAATATTATTTAATTATATAGTGGGTCTACCTAAAGTTCTCAGAAGATCAAAAATCTAATCAAATTTAACAGTGTGTGAGAACAGCACCCATTGTTAGACAAAGAATAATCTTCTGAGACAGCTCGAGTCATCCCATTCAACAAACCTGTTAAGTAAAGCAGAACACATTCGCATTTCCAAGTATAAATCACTGACATTTTCACAACTTTATTGTAATTTGCTTTTACTTCTACTTTATAAAATCAATAACAAAACTAAGGTATTTATTTAATTATACTTTTATTGATGGGACAAAAAACAAAAGTCTTTCACCAATAAACAAATAAATTGGGTAAAAATATTTGACAAAATAAGGCAATAGCTACATCCAAAGTTGAATTACTTTCAAGTGGACATTTGTTTCTACATTGTGAGATACATTAAGGAATTTCAATTACTCTATTTAGCATTACAATCTAGACTAATACTCTAATTTTCATTGAATAATGCCCTGAGCTTGCAAGGAATATGTAATTAAGAGCCACTTTTTTACTTTTTTACAAATCTGGAAGATATGCTATTAAAATACTGATCTTTGGAATGAATTATTAGGAAGAAAAGGGCCACATTTATAATATTTTTTTTTGCACAAAAAGAAAAAAATCCATGTTACTTGTTAGACTATAGCAATGGCTTACTATCAATAGAGAGCATCGATGTACACCATTACAATGAAATTTGAAGACAATTTAGATACAAAACCTTAATAATTGTTTTCAAATATGGCAATCGTTATGAAAGGATATTGTTTGCTGGACTAGAGTGACTTTAATTCTGGAATAGAACAGTCTTTCCTATGGATGTATTCTAATCCAATAACTATTGTGGTTGCTGATTTAAAGAGTCCATATAGAAAGTTCAAACAAGTCCAACAGCATCAACAACCAATTATACAAGTACACATTTCCTTCCCCTCTTTTTCTTGGTTTGTAAAGCTGCTCTTGTTGCAGTCTCGAATACTTCTCTAACGCCTTCCTTGGTCTTAGCAGAACACTCCATATATGCAAAAGCACCAATCTTTTCTGACATAGCTCTTCCTTCTTCAGTTTTTACTGGTTCTTGTTTCATCTTAGCTAATTCTCTTTTGGTATTTTCATCATTTCTCAAATCTTTCTTGTTACCAACCAGTATAATTGGGACGTTGGGGCAGAAATGCTTGACTTCTGGCGTCCATTTCTCTGGGATGTTCTCTAAACTGTCTGGACTATCAACCGAGAAGCACATAAGTATGACATCAGTGTCAGGGTACGATAGAGGACGAAGTCTGTCGTAATCCTCTTGGCCAGCTGTATCCCACAAGGCTAACTCAACTTGTTTGCTATCAACTTCAATGTCGGCAACATAATTTTCAAAGACTGTAGGCACATATACTTCTGGAAATTGATCTTTGGAAAATACAATTAAAAGACAAGTTTTACCACAGGCACCATCTCCTACGATGACCAGCTTTTTACGTATAGCAGCCATTCTTTATAACAATTATCTATCTGAAACAAAGACAAGAAGATAATTTGTTCAGGGCAGTTTTCATACCTCCAGGCAGGCAAATAAATGAAATGTTTATCATAGATATTCACACAAGACCAAGTCCATCAAACCATCATACCATAACATCATTGATGCTGTGCACAACAAAGCATTGCAAGATTGAAAGATCTCTCAATAATGAAGGGACATTTTTTATTCTCAAGTATTTAGTAATAGGGTAAAAAAGAAAGGATAACTACTGCTGTAATAAATCTAGTTTGATATGAAGTTTTCATTGAAAAATATATCAATATAAATAATAGTAAAATACATGTAAGATATAAGTGAATATTATTTTTAAAAATATTAAAGAAATATAGGTGATTATAGATTTACATGGTTTGCTGTTTATAAAACCATATTATAATATATTTTGAAGCAATTCTAGATCATGTAATTATGACAAAAACTTAGCCCTCCACAACAGTTAACTCTAGTTGTGGAAAATACCAGAAGGTTTCTGCATGGATAAACTGTGTATTTGCCAATAATCCAGGCTATTTCTGTACAAGGGCAAACACATGCAGATCATATAACCAGTTTGAAGTTTACACCGACTCAAAACAGACAGGAAATAAACAATGTTGGATCTATACTAAGATCAAAAGACTAGTCACAATTACTGCACAACCCCATTCTTTAACTCAAATTATCTATTTATGTGGTCTTGATACAATATGCTATACACACATTCCTAAATATATACATTCCTTTTATATCTAATTATGATAAAAATAAAACACTCCTGACCTAGTTTAATGTCAGACAGTACCTAGAAATGATAATTATGCTTTGTACATGTTATTTGCCTTCAAAAAGTGGGTGTCTCGACAAATATATACTGCAATATTTTGGTTTTGACGATTTTTAGAGTTGGTGTAAAAGAATCTATGCCTGTTAGCTTATATTTTTAAGGGATCGATGATAATACAAAACTACTGTGTTCCTAGATTCCTGTACAACAACACCCCTTATTAATAAGTACGACTAAAGGGAGGTGTAAGAATCTATATTTCTATTCACGACTCGATTTTACTGGATAACCTGCCCTTGTGATTCATCCACAGAACAAACCACCACTGAAGAGAGCATCGAGAATTAGATAAAATATGTGCTTGTAATTGAGAGTTGAATAGATAGTCGAGGTTAGGACCGCGTGTTTGAAGTAGATATGGAAGAAAACATGGCGTCTAGCTACTTGGAAATACCACCATTACATTACCAATATAACACAAATATAAACCAAATAATACACTCTAACAAGGTAACAAAAGCTTATTTAAGTCTTTGAGGTCCCTACAGGAACAGAAGTAATCAATTCTTCCTTCAAACAAAGTGCTTTAAGACGCTGAAGCGCAAATACCTTGGTAAGACGTTTAGAGTGACGCTATTTCATCCGTACTTTTATCATTTTCTAATAGTCTGCTCAGTTTATAGCTACAAATAATATTACCAAGTATTCTTAGAGCCTCTAGTCATGTTAAAAAGCACTACCTTGATCAAAAGTCGATGAATGAAAGGACGTATGCCATGTATTGTGTAAGAACACACAATTATTTTCAAGGTTATCGAAATATAACTTTTGAATACTGGATTTATTAAGGCATTATACGACCCAAAATAGCTTCTTAACTAGACTAGAGGGACTCATAAATACATAGGACAGCTTGTAGCAGCTTTTGCATGGACTTACCTTAGGTAAATTAAACAATTCTCGAGTTGATCTCGGCCAGAAACAAGAAAGTTTGTATGAGGAAATGGCCGAACGACGTTGGTTTAGAATTCAGCCACACCTTCAATTTATGGTATAGGGGGGTGTCCGCTATTCCTAGATGATGACTATATTCCGGTCCCCAAGGATATAACAATCGTTTTGATTGGTCAATAAACAATGGATTCACGCCTGACTAATCCAAAGATAATCAAATTATTTTCTCGGCCAATTAAAACACTCGTAATTTCGTTATTCTGGAGGGAAACTATATAAACACATGCGCTCAAATTAGTTGGAATTGTATTTTGTCCGGTAAGCGTTTCATCTTCAAACGAAAAGTCTAGAATTGGTCTTAAAACGAAATGTTATTAAAATTCATGGTTCAGTTCTTTTATTTCAGTAGTTTCGAATGATTTAAGCTAAATCGTTTTTCGAACCATTCGAGTTTAAACGATACGACGTATCATGACGACAGCCCAAATGGTTGACATTCCTTTCGCATATTATTTCGATCCTGATTGGCTAATGTAAGGTACTATAAATAGACAGATTATAAAGCTCACCGCACAGGAAATTTTTCATAAAATTTACCTCAGCATGAGCCGCGTTTCAGGGATAGATTAATCGAACAAAGTAAAAATTCTAATGCTAAACTACTAGGCTTTTTGAAAAATTTGTCCTGAATATTTTAGGAATCTTTCTGCAAAAATTCCTATCTTATGCCATCAAGAGAAAGTTGCAGATGCATGGCTAGCGTGACGCTTTAACCCTCCTGTATTACGTCATAGCGGCCTTCCCGCGTCACGGTATATTTTGCTAGAATGCTAATTAGGTATTTTGGAAAACAAAAGACTTAGATCAGGGCTAAAAATACTTGTAATATTTACTAGTATATTGATTCAATATAATAAAACAAAATAAGAAGAAGAAATAAAGAAAAAAGAGAAAGTTAGAATAGAGAGGAGCATGAAGGAAAAATAAAATAAAAGACTGATAAAGTAAATAGTGCTACATTTATAATTTAAAAGATAAAGTAAATAAATTATAAATTGTTAACTTTATTAGCCAAGGGAATACAGATTTTCTTTTTTTGACTTTAACAGGTAACTCAACTGAGACCTATCAACCACTTGGCAAGGGGGAGGGGGGGTGGGGTGGGGTGAGTGTAGAGATACCAATATAGGTGGTCTTCAACCATTCCCAAGAGAATCAAAAGACAAAGACATGGCGGCCATGCTGGTGGACAGTTACAAAAGGACCTAATAAAAAATCTTCAAATTCCACCAGATAACGTCATTGAGGAATACCCAATTTTCCCTCCTCTATGAAAGCAATATACCCAGAATTTCAGGAACAATTTGGATCCTAAAAATTCCAAAAAAGATATTTTATACCAATAAATCGGATAAATATGTCAGATGATACTGAATACCAGGGTTAAAAATTCCCTGATACCAATAAACCCTGGCCAGGTCTGACAACCTATGCATGCAAATAAATGTTAAGATCTAGCCATGTATAATGAATTAAATTGCACATCACCAGTCCAATGTTGTCTCTTTTATTATCATTTTGTCATGTTCATCACTTAAAATCTGCCCCTTGCATCTCTCTAAACAAAATTGTCTGTCAGTCAATCTTGCACATATGTCCCTGCCTGTAGATGACTGTAGCCAATCATATCATCAACTTCAATCAGTTGGATTTATAAAGGTATGCCACTCCCACCCATAAAAATAAACCTGACGTTAGCAGGAAGTGTTGGTTGTAATACAATATAATAATGGTATAGGTTTCCTTGTCTTGATAATGTCGAACAGCATAACTTTTGGGCATCATACTGTACCTGCTCCATACCACCAACCCCCAAAAATCACAATTAACAAGTTTCGGCAACAGTTCATTTCTCATTACAATTAATGAGATTTTTGAGGGTGGGAAAAAATACATCTGTAAGTCTTTAAAGCACAACAACATTAATGCTTTATTCAATTACGCTTTAATAAAATGTCTGAATATCTTTACAAGGTTGACCAAGATTTCTTTCAGTAACATAAAAGTACATGAAATCAAACCCTTTTCACAGCAGAAGGCAAAGTGACCTTCCAATTCTAAAACTCAGTGGTTAATTAATGCTCAATTGGCATGTGATTAGAGTCTCAACCAGTACATGCCTCCTCGTACACGGTTGTAGTCAGGTAACTGTTCAACAGGTCCTATAAGAAAAATTTATATTACATTATAAATTTAATAATCAAACTTATCAAACTCATTAATAATTTATGAGGAAAACACAACAGAAATCACGACTGTGAAGAGTGTTGTAAATCTGATACAAAATTGTGTTCATTGGCATAAGCCTTAGTTGGATTTTCTTGGCCAGATTCACTTTAATTTTGAAAATTTTAGTGAAACACAAAGGAACTAACCTAGATGTTTGATGAGCAATCTACAGTATTCGTGTCCATGTTGTATCTGATATACAAACTCTTGGCTACGCCTCGAGTTTGAATATCTGATACAACACGGCCACTTATACTGTATATATTATGAAAAATACATGTATAGCTTCAAGTGAATTTTAGATACTGAATGTTATGCTACAATTTCACTGTCTTTGTCATTGTTTTATAAACTAATAATAGAATAGAACAAACACTCATCTCTTACCAACACCAACAACTGCTGGACAGCGATCATATATGTACTTTGTAGCAACCTCTTTCACAGTCTTGGCATCAATCATCTGTAAACATTGAGTTCTATCATTAAACCATGCGGTAATATAACTTGAGCTAATTTTGTTAAAATATGAATCTGGTTTCTAGAAGATGGGCAACATCTAATGATAAACTCATGACTTGGCTTGGGCTAGCTGTGTCGAGTCAAGTATTTGGTTTATACAATGAGTAACTGCTTAAAATAGATTAGGTATATAATGAAACAATGAATAGGATCTAACTTGGGATTTAAGCAAATTCCTGGAAGATCAAGGATGGTGACAAGACAGTACTTAACATATTCAGTCATCTTTTATTTAATTTACCTCAATTCTCATGTCAAGTTCAGGCAAAGGAATACGTCGACCATATGTTAACATTTGTCTATAAATAAAGTATGTATATAATCTTATAAGCCTTTGCAGTTCATATATACTAATATTTTAATATGTTGAGGTGGTTGTTATACAGTATCTATTATGTGTTACATGATTGTGAGAAAGATCAAGAAATATTCCATAATTCTTGCAAACTAGATGTAACAACCGATATATGAAATTTATGAAAATATTTTATAATTTTTTTTTTTTTAAATCTTTTTTTGATTCTCACCTTCCAATATCTTCACAGATTGGTGTAGAACCTTAAAGAACAAATATACCAGTATTTAATTTAACAAGATTTAATTAGAAGAATTTTTTGCAATAGTCAGCACATTTGCATTCTTACCATCTAGTTGCATCAGAATACTGGTCTTCAATAGGTTTTTCGCTCTGGCAACTTCATGTTCTGTAACACTTGTGCATATTCTCATCCTACACAAAGATCGTATAATAATAATATCAATAACATAATAAATTAAATGGTGGGGGAAAACCAATTTGGCAATAGTATAATGTTACATTGGGTGTTAAGAAATAATAAGCAATAGTCTTGTGTTCTTGTGATAATATCATGCCTATATCTGGATATTAAGGTGACTGCCTACTTTTGGAAATTGATTTAAGCTTTTTTTAAAACTTCGATTTTCCGAATTGAAATTTAATGCTGATTCCAAATCTGGAAAGAAAAATAGGGTGTCCCGAGCTCATTTTCGAGATAATCAGCATTTAATGGAAGCCTACGCACGAGCTTTTGGAGTAAAAATTGCGCCACCGGAAGTGATTAGAAAAAAATTAAGATGAATAAGATAATAGTTATTTGCAGACTATATGATTGCATGAATAAAGGCTAGTCAATCATTCTACAATAATACATGGATATTTTTGACAAAAAGACAGAGAGATACATTGATTTGTCATATTTTGTAGTTTCGGTGCTCTTAAAAAATCTCATAAAGTCGAACAAAAATCCCTACAAAAATCTATTTTTTCACGTGTTCCTGATTTAAACTTTTCCTAAAATGTTGATATAACCTAGATTCTTAGGAGTTTTTTCGAATGAGCTATCAAAAAATATAGAGTCCCGTGCAAAATTTGAGGGTTTTGCCCTGTTGAAGCTCAAAACACGTATGGTTCTTCAATAAAATCTTGTAGATTTTACAGCGGTTTTTGAGCGCGTGCTCATCGTGGGCTCAATTCGAATGTTCAAAAGTAGGCAGCCACCTTAAAACCCTCATTCTTGAGTCTAAATCAATGTTTATTATTTCTTATGTACTCATACATAGCTTACCATTCCTTCTGTATGCAGTAAATCATATTGTCAATAGACATCTTATCAGACACAAAGTAGATACCCCTATAGGATAATATACAGTAGTAACTTTAATTAGTTTTCCTGCTGCCGGCTTCTATTGAAAACCCTGAGTAATACTATGCAGTAAGAATACATACCAGAGACCAGTGTCAGTATAGCAAGTGTTGAAGGACATGAAATTATGTGCAAGATTATGCTGTGAAACTTGCTGAAAAAAATAAACCCAATGAAAAAATCATTCAAACTGGTTCATTACCATGAACTTGAGACACACATCTTACAAGACAGCTGTAAAGTTGTGGAGAGGATATATTACTGGTGTTAATTGTTTATGAAATCATATTCAACTTACTTGAGCTAATTTGCTACCAACATTTCGTCCTGCACTGAATGACCTGTCCCAGCTTCCTACCAACTGTAAACAACAAGTATATTAGTTAATAGCAACTACGTGTATAGACATTATAAGAGTGTTTAATATGATATGCTCCCACCTCAGAACCTTGTAACAAAATAAATATATATCTGTTACTTCTATTTATAGCAACCTAGCCCACTCCCAATATCTGGCATTTTGGCCTCCATCAATCAAATTTGAGATCTACCCAGTGCATTCCGATCTTGAGTTATAAATATTTCCACAACTCAACATCCTATTTTCTGTGACAAAATGGCTGTCAGGCTGTCACTGGAATATTTATCACTTGTGATTGAAATGACTAAGATTGGCCCATTGTAAATTTGATTGACGGAAGCCAAAATCATGGATGTCTGGAGTCAGTTAGATAGCAGAAAAATTAAACTTTAGCCTTACCATGTTAGTGACCATAAGAGAGAAGTAGTCTGGGTGGGTCCATCCACAACCCTCTACTGCCATAGCTACATGTGCAAGAGGCATGTCATCATCACGTACACGTATCTGATGATTTCAAAATATGACATTAAATTAACTATATTGGTCATACTGTAGAGATAAAAGGTGAATAGTTTGTATCCATGGTCATTCTTTAATAAATTATACTGTTTGATAATATTAGCTACTGTTTGATATCAGCTATGCATCATCATCAACATACCTCACTTCCACTGAACCTGCAAGGCTCAACCTTGTCTTGTTCTTCATATGTGGACCGCAAGCCACTGAAGTGAGTTTCAGCAAGCTTAACAAGCTCATCGTGATCAACACCTGTAATTGTGCAGAAAAAAAGTTAATATTCCCCCTCTTTCTGAGTGTTGAATAGGGCAGATTAAAGTCATATGCTCCAGATAACCTACCGCCAGCAGCAGCCAGAACAATTCTTGGAGCACTGTAATGCTTGTTGATATACTCCAGTAAGTCATCACGTGTTATACTCCTAAAGAGAATGGGTTAGGCAATGAATACTGTACAACATCATACATGTACATAGTCATAATCAGACAAAGTAAACCTCAACCCAGGTGCTATAACTTTTAGTTTAATTCCAGTATATGACTGTTGATATGAACTTTGGATTCAACCTCAAAGTGAAGTGGCAGGGTAGGCTATGGAAAGGCTTATAATTTAGAGAGAAACTTCCTCTAAAAACAGAAACCAAAATCCAATGAAACACTGGACTGTGGAATTGATTTAACATCTATTTCCTGTGACATCCCTACTATCCATATATATGTATTTATTTATCTATTTATTTATTTACTTTATTCTTTGATCTTTTCTTTTTGCTTCTTATATAATTATATATAGTATTATTTTAATTGTAATTAATTAGGCCCTTTATTCTGAAAAGCCTTATAGAGGACGAATAAAGTATGTATGTATGTATGTATGTATGTATGTATAAGCACAAAGTTTTCTAGCTTGTTTTGTTATGGCTCTTACTTGACATTTTGTGAAGGTCCTAATATAGTTCTTCCTAATGGTGTTCCTTGGAAAGCTGTAGCATGTAAATGATCAAACACCACTTCCTCCAATTGTGTATCTACCTCCTTTGAAACAACATTTTGAAGTAATTTAAAGATAATATCTCATATCACTTGCTGAGAAAAGAAGCCAAGTCATTTTCCTTTAAACTGATGCTCCAACCCCCCCTCCAATAGCAGGTATTATTCAGAGATTAACTACACATCTATTCTCTCTTTAAGGAATGCTAAGCAGGGCTTAAAATAACTGGCCAAATAATAGTTGTAGCTCAGTCATGCCTTATTCCTGGCTTAGTGTTACTGGTTAAAATGACTGGCCAGCAAGACTGGTCAAGATTTGAGCTGACAAGTTTCAATGGTAGGCAGACACTGTCTGATGTCCGGCCATTATCTTAAGCCCTGCTAAGGGTGTTCACTAAGGCCTTATGGGACTCATAGCGCTGTGGGACCTGATGATGATGATAAAAGGAGTTTATTAACAAAAATCTTAAAGTTTAATATACCTGCATTTCACGTAGTATAACTCCTCTTTCCCTTTCAATCTCAGCTTCCCCAAACTTTGAATTCTGGGTAATATCAGCCAGAATATCCACAGCTAAATACAAGACATATACCAATAAGCAATGTTTATTACAAAGTCTTCTCGTAAGGGTTAGCAACATTATGGCTTTAAGCAACTCAGGAACAACTCGAAAACTTTTAAAACTCCGGATATTATTGATTTATATATATTTCGTTATACATACCTGTACTTATTTTAGCTTCATGGGTAAACAAATAAACTTATTATAGTCAAAAATAAACATTTCTTCAGCCAAAATTGCTGATCTTTATAAAAAAAATTGATTATATCTACAATGGATAATGGATAATAGTAATTAAATCAGTAATTTTTGTTGAAGAAACGTTTATTTGACAATGTCCATACCAACTGATGAAAAAGTTTCAGACCTAAACTTATTATTACCTTTAGAGATGTCTTTACTAAAAACTTTGGCATAATACACAGTCTGTTCTCTTGATGTGTAAGCATTCAGGTGAGCACCCATGTTTTCTACTTCAAGTTCAAGGTCTATTTGAGTGCGCTTCTGGGTACCCTGTTTAATACACAGCCGATATAAGTTTTGATCATAACCTTGTACATACTAAACAGTTAATAGACGTCTTGCATTGCTATGTCATACTAAATGGTCTCATAAACATGATGTGCACGCTTCCCAGTGATTGACTGACTATAATTTTGGACAAGCCATTTACCATACCATGATTATGGAATATCCAAGAACAGCAGAAATGTAATGAGAAGTACAGACAGGAAGCAGAATGTGTTGATGTTTTATTTACCCAACTATTTGCAGATAACATAAGCACTCTGTTGCATTATTTCTCCAAGCTAGGGAACATACCGGAGCTTTAAAGCAGTCAGAGAGGTCAAAATAAGGTGACTGTATAATAACTCTAGATCTCTTGATGGATAAAATTAGCTTCGCACAGGCAGTGTGATCACCTTGTGTTTAAAGTGTACAATACTTTACCTTGAATGCCATATGTTCTAGGAAATGAGCAACTCCATTGTTCTTCTCATTCTCAAATCTACTTCCAGCATCTATCCACAGACCAACCTGTAACATCATAAAATGCCTACTGTTACATCAATGAAATATTCGTACAGCACATGTACAAACAAACGTTTTTTTAAATACCTCAATGACACAACATTTAATTTGCAATAGGCCCTTTGCAGTTAACGGTCACGTGTCTGTACTGGACTGCAAAATTTTTGTTTTTATATTAAATTGGTGATTCTTTTTAGCTACTTGTAAAGAATTGAATGAAAACATGTGTATCCAATGTGTTACGAAATGCAGTTTTATTGCGATCTCTCAAAACAGGTTGTAGAAAGTTTGTTTGCTCACCAGTATATTTCACCCATGGGAATCAAAATGTTCATTCATTTGCTCTCAGTGAATTAATAAGCACGTGATTGCTGAGCTGCAAAGGGCCTATTAGGCACATGAACATCAACAGCAAACTATACAGTATAATAATTTGAAACATTGCCATACCGTTGCTGTAGAAATTCCTGAATCTTCTGTAGCAACCTTCAAACCATTTGATAAAGTGGTCACCTTGGTTTCTGGGACATTGTACAAAGACTATAAAGACAAGATTCGTGGATCAGAGTTTACAACATACAACATACTGGCATCACACCTTACATAGGACTTAAAGTTGAACTACCACTTAAAAAGTAAGAGCGTATAAAGCTACAAATATATTAGCAAAAATACCTGGCGATTAATAGTAAGCATACCTGTTCGTAAGAAAGAGCATGAGAGCTTTGATGTCTTTTACTGGAAAGAAAACCGGCTTTTCCCTGAAAATGATGTAACAGCTTTCAAAAACCTCTTCATTTAATCACTCTTACCTCTCCCCAAAAAAATACCACTGCGTACATTATAACTATAGTTATTACTCTACGTCATAGCACAAACCTGGTGTGAGTTAGACAGCAGACGAGTTAAGAAAGAGGCTCTTTTTGAACCACATCTTAAAATCAATCCCGACGCCATGTTGAAAACCCGAGCAAGAAGGACTGACGGAGAGGGACTAGACACCACCATGATGCTCATGCGCATAGTAAGGATACAGCTGACTGGTGATGATCGCGGTCATCTGGTCCAATTCTTGCAAACTCATTCTTCAACCAAAAAAAACTCTTGGATTTATCTTTTCTACTCCTTAAATCAATATATACAAGTCTTTAGGTATTATTTTCAATGATATTTATCATATGTGAATTCATATTTGTCTTTCCTTTTATCCATTTTTTTTTCATGTTCACATTTTCGCCGGTTTTTCTTGTCGACATTGACAGATTTTTTCCCCTCGTGGTTTTCTTTCTTTCTTCACAGATATTTCCTGAAATTTTTATCGTAAATTAACAATGTTCTTAACGAGATCAGAGTATGACAGGTAAGGGAATACATTGATCTGGTAATGATTAAATATTGGTTTCCAGTAGAAACAAATGTCCATAAAATATAAACCCTGATGTGCAGTGCAAGCAAGACACTACCTCGCTACTGCACCTGAGAAAAGGCATTATGTTTTTGTATCCCCCGCCAGTAGCACTAAAGGATATTATTTACAGCATTATAAACTTATTTATTATTTTAGTGCAGCATTATAAACTTTCCTAATGCTTTAAACTACATGATCTTCAATCATCATCATCATCATCATCATCATCATCATAAAACTCAAATGTAAAGTTTAATACACTGGCATTGTCATCATCATCAGTCATCATCATCTACATTCTCCATTCATTGAAGAACATTAATAGTTTAATTTAAATGTTAATGTGTTATCGTGTTTCAGAGGGGTGAATACCTTTTCACCAGAGGGACGTCTTTTCCAAGTAGAATATGCTATTGAAGCCATCAAGGTATATTTTCAATCAATAATAATTTATTAATAAATACAACAAAGACTTAAGCATGGGTTACTTGTTATGGTTACAGCTTGGTTCTACAGCCATTGGAATCCAAACATCAGAAGGAGTGGTTCTTGCTGTTGAGAAAAGAATCACCTCCCCTCTCATGGAACCATTCAGTGTGGAGAAAATTGTAGAGATTGATCGCCATATTGGTTAGTGAATAATGTTAATGTAATAATAATTATATTGTAGCACATTACATAATAATAATAATGGGGTTCTTCTATAGCGCTTTTCACAATGTTTCAATGCGCTTTACATTGCAGTGGAGGACTTTACGGACTGCATATTAAGGCGCTATTAGCAGCCGTGCAGCTTACAATCATGAGTGATTTGTTAGTACATTAGTGTTATGCCTCCAAATTGGAATAGGCTGTTGAACCAGGAGACAATCCCCTACTCTTACAAAAATAATTCAACAGGTTCTTTTATGTCCCCCATTTACTGTTGGTTAGGAAGGGTTGGGAAACAGGGCCTACGGTTTTAAGTCCTTGTCCGAGAAGACTTGAAGGTCTAACAATTTGTAGATGTAATTACAAAGGCAGCACCTTCTCCTCAGTTATTTTAAGACCCTGAGTGTTGGTCCAGCCGAGGCTTGAACCATGACCTCCCGCACAACAGACCGACACTCTTTCCAACTGAGCTAACCGGGTGGCGGTGTAATGAATATCTCAATGCTCTTACAATGCAATAGAATTAAATAGATGAATATATATATAGATACAAATACATCCCATTTTTAGTGCTAAGTGCTGCTGATTAAGTTCTACAAGTTATTCAGGCTTAAATAGTGTTTTTTAATTTTCTGTAGGATGTGCAATGAGTGGTCTGATTGCTGACTCACGGACAATGATTGACAAGGCAAGAGTCGAAGCCCAGGTATGCTTCTTAACCTACTGTCAGCAAACTGCCGAACCGAGAAAATAGGAAAACTACTGAGGGTGCTTTCTGGCAAGATTTACGAAAACTGTAAAGGAATGTAGAGATAAACATCAATGTTTTTGGGCATGACAGTAGCATTATGACATAAGTAAACGTAGTGTGTTTTTGATCGGGTTTGGCAGTTCACAGATATCTGTATTATATCATCCTATTTCTTTATCATAATTGAGTTATATAGTTAGTCACCACAAGTAGCTCACAGTATAATGATGATACGTTTTCATGTGTTTTATAGAATCACTGGTTTACTTATAATGAAAGCATTAGCCTAGAGAGTATAACCCAAGCAGTATCCAACCTGGCGTTAGAGTTTGGTGATGATGATGCCAGAGAAGGAGCTATGGTATGTATACGCATAACTTCTACTTTCAAGAGAAAAGTAACAACATATAAATTAGAAATAGACTATTGTCAATCAAATAGATTATTTCCATGTACTTTTACATACCCTCATGAATTACTTGATTGATGGTAACCTGTTGACGATATACCTATTGCAATGTTTTACTCCATCTGTGAATAAAAACAAGCCAAAATGTCTATTATTAATAACAATTGACATATTGCATTACAGAGTCGTCCCTTCGGTGTTGCTTTGTTGTTTGGTGGTTTTGATGATAAAGGACCTCAACTGTAAGTCCTATATGTTTACCATCCTACTTACTGTCCAGTTCATGCTATTAAATCACTATTTGTTAAAGTATGTTTGAGCTTGGAAATGCCATCATGAACAATCTTCTTGTTCCATGCGTATTCTTTTCATACGATGTACAAGTAGCTATACCAATAGTTTTTCATTCTTTCAAATCCTGCTTTTGGTACACAGAACAGTACTTGATGTTGTTATATATCACTGTTCTCTTCAGGTTTCATTTGGATCCTTCTGGGACATTCATAGAATATGATGCCAAAGCTATAGGTACGTTAATGCTCCTGACTTAAAGTTTTGGTTACAGTGCAAATCGAAAAACCATGGGCATCTAGAAATATTTCAAGAATGTTCAATAGCCAATCAGAAGCATTATTGTTATCTTTCCATTATCTTGTGGTTAGAAAGTCAATTCTGACAGGCCAAGGAAAAATAGGACATTCCTAGAATATTTTTAGATGCCCACAGTTTTTCGATTCGCACTGTAAATCAACTATATGCATCTACTAGCTACTCTTGTACTACAATTTGCTTTTTGCTATTGAATATTGAGACACTGTCAGTAGCTATACTGACTATAAAGATTAAAGTATGTTATTAGCCATTGTCAAGTATTAAATTTTATCTCACTAACCTTATTAATGGTACTGTAGGATCTGGTTCTGAAGGAGCACAGCACGCCCTCGAGGAAGCTTATCATAAGGTATAATATGTATCTTTGTACATGGCAGCCATGTTGTAGCAGGGAAGGAACATTGCAATATTTTGACACAAAATAGTTTTGTTCCAAAAAGGAGAAACTCCTTAATTAATTTGCTTAACAAAATAACTTCCATAAATACTTCCTTTTGTGTAGCTCCAGAATTGAACCCCCATACCTAAGGCACTTAGTGGGAATTTGAAATGTGGGGATAGTGATGATACCAAGATTTCTTCCTCCAATTTGGAGATATGAATATTAATTTTACTTGAAGTATTATTGTATTTCTATTTAAAAAGTTGTTATATTGTCAATGTATTCTGTTATTTCTGTTGTTTCTGTAGTCAATGACATTAAAAGAAGCCTGTAAGTCAGCTCTAACTATACTCAAACAAGTCATGGAAGAGAAATTAAATGCCACTAATGTAGAGGTAAGATACTAACTCACAGCTTAAACCCATTACATAATGTAGGGGGATAACTGACCATTGAACAGTTAATACGCCACAGCAGAGCCTGGCTAGTTGTTTAAACTTATCCATAAGAGAGGCACTTCAGTGTTTCAAAACTTAAAAGTTTTACGCCCAACGATGCTTACATTATCCCTTCTTATTTTTCCAGCTTTCAACCATAACAGTTGAAAATAATTTCCGTATGCATACCAAGGAGGAGCTTGAAGCATTAGTTCAAGAGATCAAGTGAATATTGTTTGTCCATTAGGAATGGTTATTCTTCCACTCTTCTGTAAATGATATTGTTTTCATAAGTTTATTTAGAAATTGAAGTGAGAACAGTGTGTTTGCATAGTTAGTATAGGTAACATTAACTCTACTACAAAGTGCATTCTTCTAGGTATCATACTGGTACCATCATACTTTTTGCTACCTTTTGGAAAAAGGGAAAATAAACTTTCTTTCTTTACCAATTCGACAAGACTTTGTAAGTTTATTTTTGAGAAAACAGTATTATTTTCAGTGAAAACTTTTATCCCTTTTGGTCACCATCAAGATGAAAAGTAAAACAGATATTAAACTTTTCAATCAGTAATTCAGTTATACTTTTTTTCTTTGCAAAGGCTTAGATTAGTGCTGACTGCTACTTAAGCTATTCCATTTAGGTTAAAACAGGCAATTGTAGTTGGTGCTTGTGGACTGGAGTATGTCACTGGAGTATTTCTATGTAAAGTCTTCAGTAATCACACTATGCCTTTGAGTTTTGATCCCTTTTTATTTGATCCCACCTGACATCCATTCTTTCTGCATGATATGAACTTTATTATTACTATACTGTATGTTTAATATTAGAACCAATGTGTAAGGTACATTCTGTTCAATAAACTATTTACATTCTGATCTAACTATTTTCTCTATAAAAAAAAATCATCAAAGACAATAAGTATAGGTAATAGGACTACATGCTGTCCAATTTGGAAATAATTGGATGAAAAAATTCTGAGGACTGACAAAATTGGAAGAGCCTGATAGGCCGAGTCTAATTTGGCAGACAGAGGAATTTTTTTAATTCGATTATTTCCAAATTGGACAGAAATGTAGTCCTATTGCAGATTAATTATATCATCCCAAACTATACTAGGCTGATTCCATAAGTCATAGTTTCCCCTCAAAAGAATGTGAATGGAAAGGATCCAAATTAATCTTTAATTTGGACAGGAAAGAAAATTTGAAAATAATACAATAGTTGCTTATATGGGATAATAGAGTGATGATACAATGAAATAAAAAAATAATACTCAGTCACTGTTTTCCCATTTCAGACCACTTGCCATATCGATTTCCCTTGAGAAAATTATAAGATTTTGTGGTCAAGTCAGATAAACTATTCACATTCTATCTGACTATTTCCGTTATGAAAAGAATAAAACAAAAAAGACCTTAAGAAATAAAATGAAAAGATTAACGAAAAAATTTATATGGTTGAGTTAGATTTGTACTAAATTAATATCTTCAAGGGAATGAAAAGTGAATCAGACCTGAGATAGGACCATTACTATCTATTTTCAGAGAACAGTGATTGAAAGATAGTTTTTTAAAACATTCTAAACGTTTATATACATTTTTTTAAACCAATGTTTCTAACTAGTATCTATCTATCTACATTGATTTAATCTTGTGAAGCAAGTCTCTTTGTTTCTCCATGCTTGAGAATAAAAAACTCCGAATCAGGAATCTTTTCCTTCTTAAGAGTTTCCCTCAGCTCCTTGGCTGGTTCCATGTAGTGCTTCAAAGAAATAAAAATAAAAATATTTAATCAGAAAAACAAATAGGAAATAAATTAACACTTTTCACGGTGGTTAGCGTTACCAATAACTATATGTATTTCCAGATATTATCCATACCCCCTACCCATAGAGGATTTATTACAACCCCAGAAATTCCAATTTTCTTCTATACAAACTCTGTAATTTTGCTATTTCTTTGACCCACTCCCCCTTAAAAATTCCACATTCCTCTGTTAGTGGGGTGGGAGGGGATGGATAATTCCTGGAACTACACATTTAAATTTATTAACTAATCACAAAATGGACTACAATATAATTACCTCGTGAGCAAGTGCAAATGTCCCCCAGTGAATGGCAAGAGAGTTTTTTGCTTTCAGATCTTTGTGCAAGACAACAGCCTCTTGAGGATCTACATGCTGAAATTTCATGAACCACCTTTGAAAACAAATAAACTAAAAAATTACAAAACAGAAATGATTACAGTTCACATCTCCTAGTCTTGCAAAGTGAAACAATTTTTTTTTTCAAAATTGTAATTAAAATATAAATAAACTCTCCTAGTTTTATGAGGGTAGCACAAAGACAATAGCCAATGGCTAACAAACCTGTGCCCCTCATTCATCATCAAATTGGAATTTAGAACGTGATTTTTGGAAGGGGAGGAAACCAAGAGAAAAACCCTTGAAGCACAGGTATAGAGAGAACCATTACTTGTGTAGGATGGCTAGAGAAGGGATGAAATCCATGACCACGACAGTAAGAGACAGTGCATCAGCAGCTACACTACCAAATATGCTTCTTGCATTACATGGTTAGAGGCGAAGATCATTTCTCATGGCTGTGTTGCCTTTATTTCCCATACTCAAGACAACATTTACCTTGGACTGTAGGCTCCAATAGGAATGGCAGCCAAATCAAAAGGGCCATACTTTTCACCAATCACCTTGAACACATCACAGTATCCAGTATCTCCTCCAAAGAAGAATCTGTGTTCAGGTCCAATTATAGACCAACTTCCCCAAAGAGCAAGATTTTCATCAAAAACTCCTCTGCGGCACCAGTGTTGTGAGGGTGTGAAAACAAACTTGACATCTTTACCCTTGTGATTAGAAGAGAGTCCACAATGTTGCCACCAATCCAATTCAACAACATTCTTGCAACCAGTTTCTTTCATCCATTCTCCAGTTCCCATCGATACAAACCAGTGGGTTTTTTCTCCAAATCTTTCATTCAGTTCTTTAACACTTGTAATATCTAGATGATCATAATGGTTATGGCTAATGATCACAGCATCAATATCAGGCAAGTCTGCGATTGTACAAGGTACTGGACGGAAGCGATTATAACCTGCCATCCTAGAAATCCCACAGTAGTCACTAAAGACTGGATCGGTGAGGATATTTAATCCATCCATTTGAACAAGCACTGTAGCATGGCCAATCCATGTCACTTGCAACCCCCAATTTGCCTTTGATTTTTTTAAGGCATCCAAGTCTGGAGATAATACAGGAAGATTTTCATCCAGCTCCTGAAGAATAATAGAGCTTATCATTCAGTAAATATTTTCTTGCGACTGATCATTATTATCAAAGAACTAGAGTACTTGTGAAAATTGACATGGACTTTTTTTTCTCCGCATGAAAATCAGTGACCTCCTCCCCTACCCTCCCCCTCCCCACCTCATTTGTTACAGTTTCTATTGCAAACTATGTTGAGATTGATTTTAGATATTATCTTAGTGCATACCATAAATCTGTGAAAAAGGTAACTAAAAAAAAGTTACTAAATTGTGTAAGTTTGTGCAATTTTTTACAAAGTTTTTCAAAGATATATTTTTATAGGTTTGACCCCCTGGGGAGGGGGGTACTCCCATATATGGACTATACAGGGATGATCCGCTGAACAGGGTATGGTTTTTCGAGCTTTTTGTCATAAACAGGGTATGCAATTTCACTCGAGTTCCAAGTTCTTCCTGAGTTTCCTGTCATATTCAGGGTTTCTACTTTCGTATTGACCGAAATTGGTTGTTATGGTCGTAGAAAAAAAACGATGCGCTAGATGACATGATAATTGAAACAGGAACCCAGTGCAATAAATTATATCTTTTGTCATAAACAGGGTCCGCAAATTTGAGTTTTCTTTGTCATAAACAGGGTACCCCTTTCAGAATCCCAGCGGAACACCCCTACCCAAATTGTGGCGGAGTACCCCCCCCCCCCCCCCCCCCCCCCGGGCTTAACCCTCTCTTTACAATTCATACTTCGTAAATCATTATAGATAATAGGAAACATAATAAAGTAAAATAAAGTCAATCTTCACCTTTTTTTTAAAGCTCCATAAGTCCCACCAACCTCCGCCAACACCACTTTTATTTGTATCCAACATTTTCCACCGTACAACAGACGCAAAGGATGGTCGCTTGGATCCTTCCCATGGGATAACATACCGTCCATTTTCTTGGCGTGATTTATATTTGTCATCTATATCTTCCGTGTTTCCTTCTGCCATCGCTATATGCCTAAATTAATGTATCAAAAAATAGATAGAGACATAAAAAGAACTTCTTCTCTTTCAGTTTCACTTTTGTTTTGTAATATGAGGGTATCGGTTTTCAAAGAACTAGCTTTAGATATATAATGGCAAATTTAATAACCACTGCTGTTTGAGTCTTCACATTACCCTAAATTACAACAGATATCGATAAAAACCTTTTTAGACGGAGTAATCCTTGTAAAAGTGCAGAACCAAGTCCTGCTATGACCCAAATCTTGACAGCTACTTTGTTTGTAACGACGTTTGCATGGAACTTTGAAATATAAAGATTGCGACAAACTTCACATTATGAGCACTTCTTATGGGATCCCTTTGGTTCAGTGTCACAGGCAACCCAATATAGTACTGCTATGTATGCCAGTGATCGCAGTGTTCCACAGGAAGCCCATACAAGCTCATATATAGAGGGGAAGGGAAATTTTTTTAAACATCGCTAAAATGGTTCGAAATCACTACTAAAGAACTAGGATGACCTATAAAACACTTCATGTGAGTAAATATTAGCTTTTATTTATTTAATTTTTTTTCCGTTAAATACTCCATTTTACAGTTCCATTCAGTGACTACGAATAAAAGTTCCTAGCCGAGGCTGGAGTTACCGCGCATAATAAACTGTAGTTTTCCTATGCGAGGAAACTCCAGCCTCGGCTAGGAACTATTATTCATGGTCACTGAACGGAACTGTAAAAAGGAGTATTACATTTAGCACTCAAAGCTTGTATGGGATTCCTGTGAGTGAGTGTTCACGCCTTAAGGAGTAGGCAACCTAGGGTAATCAGGTAAAGGCTCATCGTGTCTATTAGGGGTAGAAATAAGGGATTTAGTATCTTTTAGGGTGTTTAAATTGACATTTAGAATTTTGGCATATCTTCATATCTTTTGGGGGATCTTTTAGCATACAGGTTAAAAATCGTTGAAACACGCCGTTTTTAAAAAACTTTTGGCATATTTAGAAGTATTTTTGAAAATTTCCAACAAACAAATCCAATACAAAATTAATAGTCATAGTATTTTGGAGCATTTTTATATAAATTATAATAAACCTATGAATGGTTGGTGAAAAAATGTATTGGTGCATGAATACTCCAGTTTCAAGTACTCTTTGCTCAGCCTCAGAGTCTCATTTGTGCATTATAATATTCAGCTATTCAACCAAAACCTGTGGCATTTTAATCAACTTGTATTGTTGCATAGTATACGTACATTCCTTACTATACAATGGACCTTAATGAAAGAAAAGAACACATTTGTACACAATCGAGTCTAGACTAAGCAAAAGCGATCTCAAAATGGGAGTATTTGCATATTATCAATAACTAGTTTGATATATATTCTTACATGTTTTAAAAAAAAATTAAATAATTTTTTGTGTGATAAAATAAATAATTATATATATATATATATATGTGTATGGATAAACAGTTACTAAATATAGGACTAGTATAGTATTAATAAAACTATAGGTCTACTCTAAAGCATCAATCCTCATTATTTAACCATAACATAAATACTTAAAATACAATAATTATAAAATTTATTTTTAGTGCTAATTTTGAAAAGTCTTTGGATTTATCAGCATTCAATCAGGCATTGACTTCTTGATGGGGTCATACCACAGGACGCCCATTAGAGGTCCACAGGAAGCCCATCATAGGATTGTCTCTCTGGGTCCATGGTCCACAGGAAGCCCATCAGAGGATTGTCTCTCTGGGTCCATGGTCCACAGGAAGCCCATCAGAGGATTGTTTCTCTGGGTGGAGGGACTATCATACTTTCTCCATGGTTCAGAACAATAAAAGTTGAGGTGTCAATCTGTCTGTTCTCCAAAGCGTCTTTGAGATCACGAGGTGGATCCATATAGTGCTGAAATAAAAAAATGTATTTTAAACTGCATGGAGGTTTTGGCATGTGTTATATAAATACTATTTTATTTATATCATTGGCATCATTACTTTTACTATTGTTGTCGATAATGATGGTGATGACGACTATGATTGATGATCAACAACATCAATTAATGATGATGACATTGATGATGAAAGTAACAATGATGATGATGATGACTATAGCGATGATGATGGTGATAAGGATGACGATGAGAATGATAATGATGATAATGATGATGAATATCATTACCATTACCAATATTATTATGCAATCACACATATAATATCAAATATGTCCCATGCATACCTCATACCCAAGAGGAAAAGTACCCCAGTGAATACCAAGAGATAGCATAGACTTCACATCTTCATGGATCTGTACCGCTTCACTGGGGTCTACATGCTGGAATTTCAGAAACCATCTAAGAAAAATAGATAATGTTAATTCAATTCCGTTTTCAACTGAAAAATATAATAAAATAAATAAATAATAGCCTGGATGACTTTGTTGAGGTGTTGGGTAGTTTCCTGGACATTTGTGGGCATATATCATAGTGTACCCAAGGGAAAAGGGTTATGACTAATAAATGTCAAACTCTCTAGGATACTCCCAGCCCTCCCCCATCTGTATCATGCATCCCCCTTCTCTTGCCTGGGCCTAACATTTAAATAATTGTGGTATATTCAATCTACCTGGGTTTATAAGCACCGATAGGGATGGCTGAGAAATCAAAAGGCCCATAATGATGTCCTATCTGTTTGAATACTTGGTCATGATATCCAGTATCCCCTGCAAAGAAGAACTTCTGCTTTGATCCTATCACACACCAACTCCCCCATAATGACTTGTTTTCATCTAACATCCCTCTTCTACTCCAGTGTTGACTTGGAACAAAGATAAATCTCACTCCTGAGAGGCCATTGTCATGTTTAGGATGTAAGGTATCCTCCCACCATTCTAACTCTGTGATATTGATACAGTCATGTTTGACCATCCAGTCTCTCATTCCCATCGGCACATACCAATGTAATGTTGCACTACACTTTTTGTTCAGGTTAATTACTGTCTCACTGTCCAAATGATCAAAATGATTATGACTGACACAGACCACATCAATATCTGGTAAATCCTCCACAGTACATGGTGCAGGCCGATAACGCTTCTTGCTTAGATACCTTGCTGGACCACAGAAACTGTTTAAGCAAGGATCGGTTAGGATATTGAGACCATCAATCTGTACCAACACCATTGCATGACCAAGCCATGTGACCTGCATGCTGTCACTTGGAGGTGACGTCAATGCTGATTGGTTGATAGGTAATACTGGAAGGTTACTTTCGAGCTCCTGTCATCAGATGATAAAAACCATCATAGGATTAATAAAACTCTATAACCTCTTGATAATATATGATAACACCATATGAAGATTCATAAATCAATATAAGTTGAGTTCACGACTGGCCAAGGAAAACACAGTGCAACGCATACTTCAAATTAGATGCAGTATTGTTGTCATGTTGCGGCAAAACACCAAGAAAAACAAAGAAAAAAAACAAACAGCTCTGGTAATGTGTTATTACATGTACTATTGTACGCCATCATTAATGTCAAAGGTTGCCTTAATATAGATTACTTGTCAAATTATTGGATTAAGTATTGATTAGAATATAATTATGCACAGTCTTTTACCTCTTTTTTGTATTTGTAGAAATCTTTCATTTCACCACCTATGCCTCGCTCGTTCTTCATAAACAAGCCCCATCTAAGAGCCGAGGTCAGTGAAGGCCTCTGACCACCCCAAGGAGTTACATAACGTCCATTAACACGCACAGACCTGTAGACATCGTTAGGTGACGATAGATTTGCCGATATCTGTTGATACTGGGCTGTACTGTTTGCCTTTGCCATTAGCTACTTATTTAACGCAAAGTCGATTACGATAGACCCTTAAAATACACTCTAGAATAATCTACTTCTTCAAATTATTGTCGCTAATTAAAATAGAATGGATTCATAAAGACAATTTTGATATTAAAAGTCGAAGAAGCCATGTTCATATTTCGATAAGCCGTTCTCGCTGCACGCCATGACAGATCGGATTCTCTTCATTGTTTTACCATCATATGACTTGATCATAAACAGCTGGTTTCATATGTGGGTTCCTTGACATTGCAGCTATTATACAAACACTTTGCAAAGAAAGCAGAAATAACATTCAATATTTCCAAGATTACCGAGTTAACAAAAATACCGCGAAACTACCCCAGAGGATTGTGGGTTGACCGGAAGTGAATAGCGTTAATGAACAAGTGATACATGCAATCCTTCCAAGAAATGATCTTCTAATGAGCAAGGATAAACATAGCTGCATAGAAAAACATAAAAATACATCATTTTAGCATTTATAAGATTAACATCGGATGCACCCCTGTGCTGTACAATAGACAGAGGAGGATGGCCTTCGTCAAAAGAATATGGAGGTTTTATATTGTGATCGTAACGAGCTTGTGTTGTTTTGAATCCTCATTATGCAAGAAAATGACGTTTGAAATAGAAAGGCGTCTTAAGGGAGATGCGATTCCTAATGACTTTATCATCAACGGCAAAGGAGAGTGGGAAAAGTGGCAACGATGTCTTCAAAACAACTGCCGAACAGAATTCAAGACAGTTAAGTATGGATCAGCAAGGAGCTGCCGGTGCGCTTGTCAATATGCTTTTTCTACTTTTCGCATGGGAGCCACTGCTAGCAATTCTTCATGTATCGAGAATTCTAAACTACGATCAGATGAAGGTTAGTTCACTCTATTGCTTCCATAAATTTATTAATATTAAAGTAAAGGTTGGGAGGGTAGGTTGCAACAGTGCAGTGACGGCAAAGCTGGGGAGGCCTTAGTCTCGCTCCCCCACCAGCCAATTTCAGTGTCGTTACGCGGAGAAAGCGTTGCGTGACGACACTGAAAGCGGCTGTGTGGGAGACTAGGGAGGCTGCCGAGTTCCGTCATGAAGGAAAAAAGAGATAAGCTCCTCACACATGCACTTTAGAATAAAAAAGTGCTTGACTCTAGTGTTCAAGCTAGCGTCATCTGTGATTGAATGATTGCAGACAAGACTTTGGGCAAACAATGTTGAAAAAACTGCTCCAAAGCAGTTGCAATAATGGGTGTAACTGTCGCAGTTATGGCTAGGCTATTTTACGGATCGATCGGACTAGACACTTTAGATCCCTTGATCTCTTTTAATCTTTGTCGTTAAATCAATCGTAAAACTATAATAAATCAAATGAAATAAATTGCTAACTAATCTTAATGACAATCGTACATACATGCAATCATACAATAATCGCGATAGATCTTAAAGAAAATACAATAGTTCCTAAAATAATAATACAAGTAAAATCATACCTTGTCTAGCTGCTTGCAAACTTGAACTATGCTAAACGTGGCTCGTGTCCACTTACTTAACTCATATGACAGGTTAATTGTTAAATTATTACATGAATCAATTGGTCTTTGTTCTATGTAAACATATATGTCTTTCAATAATCACTTCCGATAAAACTCATGACGTCAGTCACAATGGGGTCAATCAACCACAACATTGAAGCTATTTCATGACTTCTAGTTGCATCTGTTGTTCATTTTAATTTTAATTTTTCCAATTGTAGGTTGCAGCATTCTTTTTCAGAATGAGGGTACACCGACTAACTCTCTTACTGTAATAGACACCAGTAAAAGTGGCCAGAACAATGTGGTTTTTCCAGGAAATTCCAGATGCAATACTTCTGGTTCTGCTCTCTATTGGGATTATGGAGTGTGGAAGTCATCACTCGAAGATATTTTCTTATTATATGCACCAAATTCATGGACTAGATATCTTAAGGTATGTGAATATATTACTCAAACTGTGCCATGGACCTTTAAAACTTATCCACAGTGGCATTTATATTCTCATGAGAAAATGAGAATAAGTTCCTTTGTTTGAACCCATTATAGCAACACTTGGGTCTGGAAATCTATTATTGTTCAGACCAACATTTCTGGCACATGAAAAAAGCCCATGGTTGAACAAGCAGTGTGATTAAAGAAAGGACCTCTTTCTGGGTTTATGCTTTGACTATTAGTATTTATTTAATTTTTCAGTGGAACAGGATCACTAAATATCCTGGAAGAATCATAAAACAACCTCTGACTTGCACTAGCATTTCAACATCACAGACCAGCAGACATTGTATAATATTTAAAATATCTGGAAAGCTTTTGTGTAAGTATTGAATAAGCAATATAAGTAATTTAATCAACTTTTATAATTAAAGTAAAACCATAGCTCCCTATATATATATATATAATGTTTAATTTGATGCATTTAAATTTTGTTAATTTTTTAAGATGATTTAGATCCTCCTACAAAAGCACCAACAACAAGTTCTACAAGAAGTGTAGGAACAATAAAGACACTAAGGACACAGCTTTCTTCAACAACTAAACAACCTACAACTAAACGGTTTACTCCATCTACAACTACCTCTCAAAGCACACCTAAACTTGTTACATCTGTACAAACCACAACAAGTAGACAAACAACACACAGCTTACATTATACAACACATAACACAGTTGAGACTTCAACGGTACCAGTAACTGATCAAACAATAACCACAGAAAGACATAAACACAGCACTAATAAAATAGCTTCAACAGCTACTGAAGATATCCCAACGGAAGAGAGTGAGATGCCAGTTACAGAAGTAACAGAACAATCGACCACTGAAACAGATGTGGTCCCAGGAAAGAAGGGTGCTCGTGGAGAATCCAGTGATTCTGATAGCAGCAATGACACACTTGTAATTACAGCCATCGGTGCTGCAGCAGCTATTGCATGTGTTATAATAATTTGCATCTTTCTTTGGTTTGTGGTGAAAAGAAAACAGAACAATAGGTAAGGGAAAAATGAATGTTCTTTTCACATATACTTTTAGCTTCTATTGATGTACTAGCTAACTCACATCATTGAAAATGTATTTTTTCAGGAATAATGAAGCATACTGCAGTACAGATATGACAGGTACTGTCTTGTTATATTTCTTAAATTTCATGTCAAAAAAAGTGGAAAGCAAACTTACACATCTTCTTTAATTCGATCAGTGTAGCACTATTTGAAAGAGGTGTAGTCTGCAGAGTTTCCCATTTTAAGGGCCCCTTAACTTTTCCAGTAACCATTTTCACCCCTCACTCCCCTCCCACAAAAACACATTTTTCTAACCCATTGGAAGTTAGCAAAGGTGACAAAGTGACCCTATCTAGGACCCCCTCTCTATGCCAATGACTGTTGTTAGTATACAGAGACCATAGAAGGCAGAGCAGCTAGGTGGAATTAATTAAGACAGACACTTCACCACTTATTGCCAGCTATTTTACAATTGAATGCCTGTTTTATTGTCAAGAGAGGCTCAAGAGAGGCTCCTACATAAAAGAAATAACTGAATCCTCTGCTTTCATAAATAGTACAATATAAAACAAGGGATATAATTTACAAATTATGGCAGTGACTTGAAACCTTTTAAAGTACTGTTTAAAAAAGTATATGTTACCTGTAGCTTAGCGAGAAGATATTTTAGTACAAATTAAAAAAGTTTTTTTTCTTTCTTTTCTTCTTTTTTCTATCTTATACAGTTATTACAAATGGTACTGGAATGGTAAGTACGTTTAACTTGCTGTTCATATGATGAGGGGAGGGGTCAAAGTCCGGGGGAGGGGGGGGTACTCCCCTATATTCGCTATACGGGTATGTGCCGCCAAACAGGTTATGGTTTTCAGCAATTCTACTCTGGATAAGGGTACATAAAATAGCACTCACTCTGGGACAGGGTATATGAAATGGAAAAGGGTCAGGGTTCATTGGGCTCAGCGGCACATTCCTACCCTAAAAGGGCAAGAGTACCCCAGGGGGGTCAAAGTTATTAAAGTTTTACTTAAAACCATGCATGATTAACCAACCAACCAACCAGTAAAGGGATAAAATAGTTAGTTAATATAGTTTTGAGCAGGAAAATGGAATTTATGTTACTTGAAATGGAAAAAATAGTTCAAATGAGATGGTCCAAAAAATTAATTAACTGGTCCAGCCTGGAAAGACTTGAAAGGGAGAAAGTGAGAAATGGGAATTTGTAGTTAATTAAGAATGGGATTTTACCAAAAAAATATGTTAAGTAGGAATGTAACCCCCTTTGGGGGTGAGGGCGATCTGTACAAGGAACACCCCCAGGAATGCCTCAATAGATATTAACCTATTTATGTCATCTTGTTCTTAGAATAACACTTCTGTTCCTACACTCAAAAACCCGATATACGATAATCCTGCTTACTTGGACTCCACTGAAAAACATCACCCCAAACAACTGCCAATGCTTGGTGAGTAGGTACTTTACAAAACTAGATACTAACCCACAGGGGTATTGAATCCATGACCATGAGGGTGAGTGAGGGAACACTGCCATAGCCACCGGTACGGTTGGCCGGTTTCAACTGGACCAACTTTTGGGGGAAAAATATGAGAAAAATCATAAAAAAATACAAGAAAAACTGAAAACCCTCCAAAACCAGACCAATCAGAAATTTGTGGCTATGGCCCTGGGGAAGAGTTTATAACACATTTGAAATATCTTTTTGCAGGAAATCCTGTCTATGATAAAGCCATTGTTAACAACAACAACAACAACAAAGGCCACCCGAATGTCAAAAACCCATCAGACGAACGAAAAACTAAGATTGATAGTAATCACTATGACAACGAGGATGATGATGAAGCATATGACAACCCTGGTTATCAGGAATTGGTCGTCAAAACATTAAAGGGGACTGCCAATAATGCTGGTTATAGTGACTCTACTTACGATAATACTTATGCTGAACCTGAAAAGCCTGTATATGAAGCACTATCAGTAAATAATGGAAGGGATTCTATCTATCAGGCATTGGTGCACAACGGCCAGGTAACAAAATCTTAATCACCTTTTTTCGTGCATTCTTTCTTTTTGTCACCAGAACATCCCAATTAAGCTGTGTGGACATGTCCACACTATTAGACACCAGGACCCAACCTTCATATATGACTTTTAATATTTACCTCTTTATTCAGAGCACAGAAACTATGGAACCTCCTGAATACTTGACTTTACTCGATGAAAATCCAAGTCCAGAAAAACAAGACGTACCAGAATATTTGACTCTAGTGGGTGAGGAAACCAACCAAACCCAACCAGAGGCAGATGACTATGACTATGCCTATGTAGATGGACAGGAAAAGCGAACCACCCTAAGAACACCAAGCACAAAAGGTGCTGGTATGTCCCAACAAGACTCTAAAGTTTATGATGGCCTCAATGATAATGGTCCTCCATTGTATGATGTCCTTGAGGACCCCAATGATAAAGAACCTCCAGTTTATGATGTCCTTGAAGGACCTGATGCGGGAGACGATTACCTTATGCCAGTACATGGCAATCAGTCAAAATAGAAAAACACAAAGACAAACGTACTCACAGCCTATATTTTTTATCTGCCTCTCCTTAGAGCCACATGTTTTTAGTCTTGGTTTTTGGTGCCACTTTGAATCGATACATCAAAAATATGTAACAAATAAAAAAGCTTTTTCCGTGCTCCGTTCAGTAATAAAGCACGCAGGAAGTGGCGTAAGCACGAAAGAATATTGTAAAGAGAAGCACGAGCCGTAGGCGAGTGCTTACGCCGCGTCCTAAGTGCTTCAATACTGGATGGACCACGGAAAAAGCTGTTTTATTATGTATCTACTTTTTTTTCGGTATTGAAGTTATTTACGCAAAAAGAAAGACGGTCACAGGATCTAGCAGCACTTCGTGCGCGGGGATGGCGTTAGCACTGCTCTGTTAACTAATATAATAAAGCACAGTTTTCGACCCATCAGAGCGCGCGTACTATCCAAGCTATACAATAAAAATGCATAAGAAGTTCAAAAATAGCCATCATATATTGATAGGTATAAAGATGAATAGGAGTTCCTTTCCTTTGGTAAGGGTCTATGATTTATGAAATTTCTAAGAAAGTTCAAACATGTAAATTTTAAGGATCAAAAAAAGTTGTTAGATAATTTATTCCTTGTAAAGAATATTTGAGAAAAGAATGTCATAGTTGAGCCATAATTCACAAGTGCTCGTTTTATAAGAATATTTTCCTAAAGTCCATAGTTTTACTATCTTTCTAGTATTCAAGATTAAATGTATATTTGTGATGCAAGAGGTATATTTTTATGCATAAATATTAAAGAATTATTGACGCAATCATTATATGATACTAAAATCATGAAGAATAAACTATTAATATTGATTCTGTGTGTTGAGTTTTTGTTTCATTGCGATGCTCTGATAATGTAGGCGGCAGGGTCATCGAAATGCGCAGAAGTCATGCGCACAAATGCACGCGCGTTATTGAACGCATTTAATCATCCCACATGGCTTACCATTGCGCCAACGTTCTCATACAAAGGCTGTTCATCAATCTCGACGTCTTTTTCTGTTTGTACATCTGTGTTTTCATTAGCTAATGTTTGTCCTTCATTTTCCATCTCTACGAGATTAGTGTACAATGGTTGTTCATATGTGTGGTCATTTTCTGTTGTCTTGTCTTTATTTCCCTCATGGTTCCATCTGGTGTTCTGGTTATATTCTTCGAGTTTTTGCGGTTCATCATTTGCCTGCTTTTTACTACTGGTTGGTTGACGTCTTCTCCTTTCCTGTTTCTCTTCACTCGTACTAAGAGGTTGCCTTGGTGACGAAGTACTACCTTCATACTTGCTGGATCTATTCGTCGAACTTTGTTTGACTGATGGCTTTTCTTTATCGAATTCTTCTGGACGATCTTTCTTTGCTTCTCTACCTGTTGTTGATACCTTCCGTCCCTTTGAATTTTCTGGTTGTTCAAGGGAAGACTTGTTCTTCTTCATCATGTTACTCAGTGGTACATTATTTTTAGCAACAGGTTTGCTTGTTTTCGGACTACCAAGATGAGCCCTCCTTAGAACTACATCGCCATCTTTTTGTCGTATTTGGTCATTGGCTTGTCGAGCGCTATTTGATTTATCACTTCTTTGTTTTTGCTTGATAGGCACTTGATTCTTAGCTTGTGTTTGCTTGAGCTGGGGACTTGATGCTCCCTTCAACAGACAAGAAGGCAAAGGCTTTGAATAGTCATCAGGCAACGAGTAAAGTTCTTCATCATCTTCTTCGTGCCATGTCTTCTCATTTTTCTGCCCAGCAGTACTAGTATTCCAACTCGAAGGCCTTTTATCCGCTCCTGGTTTCGCAGTCACCGTCTGGCCCTCTCGCTTAACAGTTGCTTCTTCTACGTGTTGTTGTTCTCCTGGATGCCAAGAGTTCCTTATCTTTTCTCGGAGATTATTCCCTTGTATTTCTGGTACATTAGCATAAACATAATCCTCCTCCTCCTCCTCCTCCTCCTCCTCCTCCTCCTCCTCCTCCTCCCCATCATCATCATGCTTTACGTCATTTTGTACTGCAAGTCCTGTATCCTTGTTTTGATTTCCTGTATTCACCGCGTAGTGATAATCAGGCTCGTCTGGATCTTGATTGACTTCAAGAGAAAGTTCTGGAATATCATAGTGTGATTCATGTTCATCTTCTGTTATCACAGGAATATCATATTCCCTTTCATCTTCTATCTCTTCATTCCCACTGTCATGATTAGAATTGTGCCAATCCTTGTGTGCGCCCATTTTTTCGTACAATAAAGAAGAATTCTCTTCTCCGCCAGGTTTGTCTTTTTGTTCCATGATTTCATAATCAGGCTGTTCTTCTCCAGAAAAAGTGTCCATCGTCTCATAATTCTCCTGTTCTTCATCTAGACCAGAACAGTTCTTTTCTTCGTTCTGTGTATTCAATCCCAACCCATTCCTGTGTTCTTCCATTCTTTCATAGTTCGGCTGGTTCTCTTCCAGATTTTCATAATTGGGCTGTTCGTCTGATACAACCTCGTAATGTGATTGCCTGTGGTCGTCCTCCTCGAAAACTCGGTTATCAAATCCAGTAATGCTTTCAATATCAGATGAATTTATTTTTCTATTGTGAGGTAAAGTCTTGGTTTCCATTATTTCATAAGTCGCCTCTTCCTCGGCGTCCAAGATTGCCTCATTTGAAAGGAATTCTTTCTTAGACTGAACGACTACAGGAGATGGACAGAATGTTCTAAATCGTTGACCAGCAGAAGTAGAGGATTGTGAGCCAGATTCACGTTTAATGAGCTGATTCGAGTCTGTAGTGTCATCGTACAACATGACTTCATTAGTTGATGAGCCAAAGCTGAATCTGCCAGGCAAAGCTGAACTATCCTGAAAATACGTGTTAATGGGTTGAGTTGGTTAGCCAGCTGTCTATGTAGATTGATAACTATTAATTATCTTTAAGGTTGGGAAAATTTTGCCATGTACGTACTTTATATATAGCCAAGGATAACTTTGTACCAAATGCAGAGTGTTGCATGACAGATTACATCCTTATTTTTTTACAAATTTTGATGAGTTTTTGACTGCTAATTTTAAGACTTGGAAAAAATACGACGTAACTCACCCTTCCGTCAGAAGACCTCAGCGGTCGATAAAGCTGGTTTTTGTCGGGTTTTTCTCTTCTTGGTACATTTTGATAAAACGCTTCTTCATTGTTTTGTGCTTTGTGATCTTCATTCGCAGACTTGACGTCCATTTCTGCATCATCACAAAACGAGTTAGGAGAATTCAACTAGGGATTATACTTTGAAGAGTGTTTTTCTATACGAGCGCAGTTTTTTTCTTAATTGAGGGGTGTTTGGGGTTAGCCTGAGGTCTATCTAGCCTGAACTCAGTGGATAAGGATTTTTTATACAGGTGTTTGGGTGTACCCTTATCACATACTCTCCAGTATATTACCTGTTTTAATTAATCAAGAAAATCCCTAAAATTCTCCGCAGTCTACAAAACTTACCGATCAGGGCGAGTTCTGTACTAGAGTCAGTGTCCTGTAGATTAACAAACCGCACTCTTGTGGTGAGCAATTCTTACTAAAGGCTCGATTACATGTAGTAATTTTCTCAGCAACTTGTCTCGCAACAGCGTTACGACACAAGTTGCAAGTTGTTTACGCGTTACAACGAAGACTCAATCGTTGCGAAAATTTCAAACGAATTCTACTTTTCGCAACGATTGTTGCAACTTGTCTCGCAACATTTTTTCAAACTGCGCTGTAGGTTACACCACGCTGCAATGCTCCATACAACTTTTTTCGGCCCCATTGCCGTTGCAAGACAAGTTGCAGAGAAAATTGTTCCATATAATCGCGTCTTAAACGTGATAACAGCAAATCGATGACCGCTGGGTCACTGAAAAGATTCATACTCACATGCAGGCGACATATACCTACCTTCACATTTGTTAATCCAGACTTGAAGAAAACTACAACGAACACAGTTCTATTAATGTAAAGCGGACAAGTACTATTTATAGTTGATATCGACCTCTTGCTGCCGAGAGCGCAAGACAAAGGGAAATATACGGCGCGATCTATGTTATCTATGGCAACTATTTGAAACATGGTTAAATGTCAAGGGAATAACACGTGATCTCAAATGGAAAACAAATTACGCGCAAAGCAAGCAGTCCTATTGTTTCTTAAAAGTTGAATTTTGCTCGTTAAGCGCCGTTCTCCGCTCTTACCTGGTTTCTGATGACGTAAGGTGCGCCTGTAATTAGTAAGAAAGAATAACGACGGATTAACGAGGAATAAGAGCTTAAACAGAATAGTCATTGGGTTAAGACATTCGGAAATGAAGGATAAGATACTAATAACTAGAATAATAACTCTGGCGAGGAAGAAGAGATATATTTACCTTCTTCGTCTAATACACACACAAGATATCAAGATGATTACTAGAAAGAGAAAAAAAAACACTCCTACAGCTGCTGTCGCTAGATAAAACCAATGACAAAACACCCATGTTCCTCGTTCACACCCGTCCTGCACAGCCTTCGTTTCACCGTTAGGTATCACGACCGCACTTGACGTTGCTGTGACAACGGTTGCTAGGCTAGGAGAGATGGTTTCAGGCTTCATTGGAATTATATTCTGTTGATGACAATAAATTGTTACTGTTATTCTTCTTTTGCAGTTACGTCATCGTGTTAATATTGGCGGTGTTTGTCAAAAGATTTCTTATTAGCATCAATATTCAACAACACCAACATGACTGCCATGACACTGCTCACAGTCACCGTGCACTTCGTGATGCACCGGCGCTGGCTGCACAAAATGGAGAGGAATGGAGAGAACTATTCGCAGTTCCTCTTTTGCAAGATGATAATAAAGAAAAGTCGCATTACCTTTGTCTTTGATCTTGTAAACTGAAGACTGCTTGTGCCATGGTTTGTACTTGTTGTGGGATGTGCAGACCTAACATAGCGGGTGGTAGGAGAAGGATGAAGTGCAATACTGGTGGAAATGACCGGTGTAAGGACGTTATCTGTAAACCAAGCATAACATGGAACACTTTACTGGGTTATTCTATATGGTACCCCCTTGTTGGTCAATAGGGAATTTGCAAAGATTTACAAAATCTACGACGGCGACGTCAACCGGAAAGGCAAATAATTTCTCTTTGGGGTTCTGTTCATTGGAGATTTCATTTAAAACATTGTCAGTAAAGTCAACTCATCCACAGGGAAGACAGACTTTGAAGACGCGAAACCCCAAAGTGAAGTTATTTACCCTTCGGGTAGACGTCGCCATCGCAGATTTTACAAATCTTAAAGTCCCGCCTAATATTTGGACGATATGACGTATCGTAGTATATATACTAACCTAGAGGTCAATAGCCTGTTGTAAAGAATGTTTATCGAGAAAAGAGAGGGTTTATTGCAGGAACCAACAGGTATTCATTATAGAGGAGTTGGTGTGTTAGTGTAGTGTCTTACATGATATTTGTCCTTGTATCTTGATCATGACACAGGATGTATTGACATGACATTGAATCTGTACTCTAACAACACGACCAGCATATGGGGACACTGATGGGTTACTGGACCACTGAAACGGGACAAATACAACGATCGTTGTCGTTATTATATTCAAGCTACTGTAGATGAATGATGGTGAGGTTGAATTAACGTTGAAGAAGGGCAGAATGCCTTAATCGCCGTCAGGTCCGAACTCCATACGACGCCCCAGCTCTACGGATGTCTCGGGGGCATGGCATTGTGTTAAGTACAGGTTTTTCGTTTTAGTTTATGAGATCGTATGTCTGCTACTAACCAAACCCTAAATTTCAAATGATTTCGATTCGTTTTAAATCATGATTTTTTTTTTTGCTACAGTATCTAAAAGTAACTGCTCTCAGATCTTCATCAAGTTTCAAGTTAAAGTTTCAAGTTTATTTTTATAAAGAATGTCTATATTTACACAAATTATCACCCTCCCTCATCATTGACTCAGACAGTCGATTAAAACATGCCCATTTCCTGCGGGAATCCCGAACCTCGAGTAATCCTTTATAACTTCAAATAAGACAGCAATCCTCGTCATTAATCATGAGCATAATCATAATAAATTCATTTATGACTAACCTTAAATAGATTTTGATCTGTTCTAAAAGTAGTAAGATTCCCACTAGCACCAACAACCCAGGTACCATTATCCAGGAAGTGTTCCTGGATAACACTGCAGGTAGATGAACCAATGCCTTGTCCAGTAAGAACCATGGAACCAGGTATTGATATATCGAGCACAGGAAGAGAAGCTTTGTTATTCCCATCCAATAGCAGCTCACACTGACCTAGAATATACAAAATGTATCATTTGATATCACGTGTGAATGACTGAAATGTTACCTTACCTTATCCTTCACATTTGACCCTCGTTCTAAATATGCATTACTCTGCATTTTTGATTAGATAATCAGTATTTTAATGACTAAAAAATATTCATTTTTTATTATTTACCAGTACATTTGTTAATGTTATAAAATTAAACAAAAAGCATTAAAACTACGTTCATTATTTGCTTTTATCAGGTTTGATTTTATCAATTTGATCTTCCTTTGGATGAGGCAACACATTCACGCCCCCCAAAACTGACAGCTTCAACTAAACTAATATAATATGAAGTTTTCTTTTGCTTTGAAAATCTACCCAAAGGAATGATCGCTAATAATAATTTACAAAAATCTATTCATTTAGGAATTAAACTTGAAAACTTAAAATCACTAAATAAAGAAATATTAATAGATGAATGATCTTGTCTTACCAAGTGTTGATCGTATATTGATATTATCCATACAGACAGAGCTTGTCAAATCCCCTTTAAAAACGAACGTCGATGCATTAAAGTCACACTTACAGGCACAAGAACTTGAGGTATTTCTTAAGAAAAGAGATTTCTTTGCAGAACAAAACGCGTTACAGTTTATCTGTGGTGCTGTAAACTCATCCAAAGAATCATTTGCTCTGGTGATGGTGATTGGCGTGCAGTTACAGAAATATCCACCAACAACTAGGAAAATACCAAGAATAATACAATGGTTGTTTCGTGATTTCGTGAGACGAACCATAACCATTTTGTAATTGATGTAATGTCTGGTTTTGAGCTCTGTGCATCAGATAACTATTTCACAACATTTGCCCCGGATGATATGTTATCGTATATCAGACCCGTCACGACAGATCTGACTCCCAAGCCGTATCGAGTGATTTGTACTAAGAACAGATGACAAAGAAGCTTAATACAATTATACAACCAAACAACGCATTGTTTGGAAAGTAAGTAAAGGCTTTTGAACTCTTTTTGTGGTATAACTAAGATTATTATAAGATGTTTTTAGTGGAAAGGCTTGACGAATAGGATTATGAAGATGGTATGTACCTATCCCCATGACCCCCACCTCACCCCCCCCCCCCCACCCCCCACCCCACCCCATCCAATCATCAACTTTTGTTCTTTCAAAACCCCAACCTACTACAAAGTTTATAATCTTAATTGTGGTATTATATTTTTATTGTTAATAGCTTGCTCGTTTAATTACAAATATTATAACGTTTCATATAAAATGCAATATATTTACAATTAACCATGATCTATGATTTCAATTATTATTATTTTTCGTTTCATTCATTCGCCAATTCAAGTCATTAATAAATAATTACAATTATTATTTTATTCCTCAAGATTTTAAGTAATTTTAATAAATATCTGTTGATCTTGTTCGGTCTCATGATTGCTATCTTTTCCCAGCACAGCTGTATCACAATCTATTGCTTGTAACTCTATCCTGTTCAGTTATTAATCAACTAAAAGTATAATTTCCCTTGCCAAAGTAGCTCTTTCGTATCTCCTTTTGTTCAGCTGTCAATCATGTATGGTAGTTCACTCCTATTCGTGGTATTTGTCATCTGTAACTGGTTCTGGATCTCCCCTTTAGAACACGGTAGTCCATCTATTCGTCATGTTTGTTATCTGTAACTGGTTCTTGATTTCCCCTTCAGAACACGGAGTGTTACTTTGTCCAGTAGTTTTAGGATGGGCGGGGTTAGGGGGTATCTACTGGACAACTTCTTATGTATGATTGGCTTCTTAATGTAGTACCTATAGAAATAAAACCGTAAATAAATGGATTATCCCTGAGAGTGAACGAGCACGGCACGGGCATAATGAAATCTGTTGAGCCAATCATAGTACACGAGAATACTGCTCATTATCCCACTCCTTAGGTTCTCCTTCCCTTGAGCTTAAACACTTGTGGTTTTCGTCATTTTTATCAGTGATCATATTGACACAACAGGCAAAGGTGTGGACAGAGCTCTGTGATTGGCTGAACGGATTTTCGTCAAGTTCCGTGCCGTTACCGCGCAGGTTCACAGTCATGCACAATGAATCTGCTCTCGACAGGAAACCGCGCTTTCCTTTCTGGCTTGCGCAAGTCATTAGCATCAGTGATACAAACCTGAATTCTTCAGCATAAGACCTTGGTATACTAGCAGCCATATTCTCGCTATAATCCATGATGTTTTGGAGTATATACAGCTGCTGGTATAACAATACTGCGTGCTTTGGAGATAAATGTTTTCTACGAGTTGAGATAATATTTAACTGACGTTCCATCATTCGTTCTACGAATGTTTCCTGCAGAGTAATAATACATTCACACGAGTTAAAACAACAAGGTCAAATATTACAGATATACTTTCTCACAGTCATTGAGCAAAAGAAAACAAGTGAAAACGACTAGTCTACAATATTTCTTACTTACAGTAGAAGAATTAGAATCCATCAGGCTAACCAACCAGCATATGTTCAGAGCATTTCCTTCGACTGGAAAAATTATCGCCTTGGAGAAATATAAAATGTGTTAAAACGAATCATTGGTTTTGGTTGTAATATTTCAAACACGCGAGAGAGTTCTTCTTCCTTCCTTCCTCCGTGTTTGGAAATCTGAGGAAGAACTCTCTCAAGTGTTTGATATTACTTCTCAAACTACACCTTTTGCTGTTCATTAACCGCAAAGGAATATTCATTCAAGCGAAAAAGCATTATCATTAGCGCGAAGAGGCACACAATAACGCGAACGGAGTTTCAAGAGCGCGATGGAACATTCATTAAGGAATTTAGCATAACATTGGACAATCATGAATATGTTTGTGCAGGTTCATTAGCGTTTTCGAAGTTTCATTAGCGCCTTTGTGCAATCAATAGACAAAACCACACATTCAATAACGGTTTTTGGACATTCATTAGCGCAATACATTATTACTTTACTTTTTACACGGGAATTGTAGGATTTTAGCTAGAAGGCAAGGCATTCCACTCGGAGAGCTAAGAAAAAGATTGCTTCTTAGAGCGACTACAAGAAACATAAATGTTATCACGCAACAAAAATGCATGCAGTGGTACAACCACATGCAAACCTATCTTCCCAGATGTATGAATAGAGAAGCAATTCAAGGATAAATACACTTCTTTCTTCAATACCTAACGCCATGTTTTCTTTGTAAAGAACGGTTATATTCATGGGTTGTAAAAAATGTAAAGAAAGCTAAAATCCTACAATTCCCGTGTAAAAAGTAAAGTAATAATGTATTGCGCTAATGAATGTCCAAAAACCGTTATTGAATGTGTGGTTTTGTCTATTGATTGCACAAAGGCGCTAATGAAACTTCGAAAACGCTAATGAACCTGCACAAACATATTCATGATTGTCCAATGTTATGCTAAATTCCTTAATGAATGTTCCATCGCGCTCTTGAAACTCCGTTCGCGTTATTGTGTGCCTCTTCGCGCTAATGATAATGCTTTTTCGCTTGAATGAATATTCCTTTGCGGTTAATGAACAGCAAAAGGTGTAATGAATATTTCTTGGAGAAAATCAAAGAAAAAGTTTACGAAATTTAATGCAAATTAAGAACACATTTCCAAACCACCGTCACAGTAGTGATTTGCTTTGTTTTCTCCTCATTAAATATTCATGAGTTTTAGAAAAATAAATACATAATATAGTTAAAATATTCCCATTCAATATTCACAGTTAAAATATACCTGATGAACGGCAGCTACTATTTCGTACAACAAGGAAGTAACACAGTCTGTTATTTCATTAATCAATTCACTTGTCTAAAACGAAAAGACCAAAAAGATGCTTATCATCATGTGGGAGGGAAGGAAGGAAGGATGAATGGATGGATGGATGGAGGGTCGGAGGGAGGGAGGGAGGGATAGATGAAGGAATGGGAGGGAGGGAGGGATAGATGAAGGAATGGGAGGGAGGGAGGGAGGGATGGATGGATGGATGGATGGAGGGAGGGAGGGAGGGAGGGAAGGAAGGAAAGAAGGAAGGAAGGAAGGAGAGAGAGAAGGGAAGGTATTTGAAACACATTATGATCTCTAAGAGAAAAACTGTCAACAGAAAGAACAAATATTATCCTTTATATTCTTCATATACTCACCTCATCCTCTCGTCTGGACAGTACTGAATCCTGACTTGTTCCCATCAACAGTAGCTGAGCAGCAGGTGATATCTTAGGAGGTTCTGACTTGGGACGCGATAATGTTGGTGTAGCCATGATTGACTCAAGAAGATCAACCAAAGATTGTCCTCTACATAGGTAGTTAATACACAAATTTAAAATAAATTAGCATACACAGTGCTAAAAAATACATTTATCAGACCTTCATCAGTGTAAATGTCTTCAACTCAAACCCAAGTCTGAATCCCATGGACTGAACATTATTTTTTAGTTACAGGATGGTATAAATGTTGAGTGTATGATGTCACAGACTCCAAAAAGTAATCGTAAAAATATCATACTTTTGTCCTGAATATCGAGAAAATGCTTCATACAGTGATTATTGGACCTTTAAAGAGTATTCTTAGGAAGTTTCAGCTGAATCCAAGTTTGAGCGATTTTCGTCAGAGTAGCACTTTAATTATATTAAACAGGTTTGAAATGTGAAAATTTTACATCTGAGGAGACAAAACAGAAAACAGATTGGAAATACAGATGCAATGAACCAAAAGTTCTTACTTGTTAGTTTTAAGGACGTTCAAGCGTGATGGTAGAATTTCTGTTTCTCTGAACATACAGATCAAACATTCCAGTAACACCACTACAAAACTGCAACAAAAATAGTCAATTAAAAACATACCTAAACACATTTCAGAAATGTCTACTTGACACATCTGAAAGGTCTGGGAATACTGTCATGCAAAATATTAGATTTTGAAAGGAATATTTGAAATATTTTTCCCATAGTTAACTTACTCAAATTCATCAGATCGATTGTTGCCTTTCCGTCTTGAAGGAATTGAAGGAGAATTAGGCAGATAAAGTTTGACTTGAACAACTATGAACTGGAAGAGCTCTGAAGACTGAAGGTATATTATGAAAACTTTAGTATAACTATAGTGTACTCAACTCTAACATCTGGGGTTTCAGGTGCGAATTCCTGGACTTGGCATTACACCATGTGAGAGTAGAGCTTGTTGGATCCCTCCCTAGCCAACTCCCTAGCCTTGATTCAAAGGTTTTTCTCTGGGTTCTCCAATTTTCTACTCTGGGCTCCTGAGGTTCCATTTCACTTCCTGTAGTTATAACAAGCATGTGCCAAAGGCACAAGGGAGCGTTTTGGAGTCCAGGGTAAAAGTTTTCCTCTGTCCTCAAAACCTACCACTCTAAACTCCAATTCAATCTGTGAATCAGCCATGTCATGACTTAAGTCAATTACCCAGAAGTTTTTTAGGCTGTGTTCATAATGTATGGCAGAAGGGGAAGGAGGGGGGTTGGGGGCAGGTGAAATCTTTAAATGACAAAAAAATTCTTAAGACCCCCCTTGATGTCCCCCCAAAAATAACTTCCCCCCCAGGCAAACTCTCGTAGCTCCTTCTGAAAATTTTGTATCTCCCCCCCAATTCTCTGAAAACATTTTTCAAACCCCCCTAAATTTTACCTGCCCCCACCCCCCCCTGCCATACATTATGAATGCAGCCTTAGGGTTTGATAAAATTGATATTTTACTGCTGGGGTCCCAGTGATCTTCATGGCAACAGTTTAGCTCCATACCTTCCAGAAGAATTTTTTAAGAGAGAAGCTTTTCTGAGCACCAGTCAACAATTCATTGATTAAAACAAAGGTTTTCTCCATTCTGTGTGATTGGAGAATCTCTGTCTTGAGTTGGTTGAATAAAGTGAGTAGCTGAGAACTGAAAAATCATAATTATATCACTTATTTACTAGCCCAAAATATTTTTTTTAAAATCATATTTATTTTCACATTTTGCAGGTGTATATCTTACTTGTCAACTTTTGAGAATGATCTTGGTGATGAGCATGCTACTGGGAAACCTTGACCTTCAAAATGCAATGTAGATTTCTGCAATAATACAAGCACCAACTCATTAACATGGCAGTAAATGTGGGCAACAAAATTTCACAACAACTGTACTAATTGTCATGAAACACTATTGTTGCATTGCAAGTTGCTGAGCAAAATTTGATGATGTTGCTCATATTAGCAATCTGCACTCAACAAATTTTTATTGATGTGTATGCATTGTGTAGTAAAAACTCTCATAAGTTGCAACAATTAAAAGTTGCTGCATGTGTAATAGTAATACGAGCAACAGTTGCTCTGCAGCTTGCAACACAACAATGTTGCACAACAAGTTGTGTGATTCTGTTGCTGTTTTTATCGCACCTTTTGCTTGATGTATTTTATAACATTCCTATTAGGAGCATCACTTTGTGATTGTTCTATTGCTTTAAATATAATTGGGAATAATCATAACAGGGAAAATCTTACCAAGATGCAGTTATTCCATGTGCTTTTCAAAAACGCAAACATAGGTGATCCCTGTTCTAGTATATACATATGTATCTGTGAAATATTGTCAGCACTGCCTTCAGTCACATAGGTACTCTCTTCTTCCACTGTCTGATGGGTTTCATCAACACTTCTTGTTCTACTTGAACGCCATGATGCTTTAATGGTTGATGTTTGTGGTAAATCAAGAGATGATGGTCTACCTGGCCTGTCATCACTGTAATCTGTCTTTACTTGAGACAAATCCAGTTCATTACTGCTTGAGCTTGAATTAAGCTCTTTGCTTTCACTATCATGTTTTTGTCTTGATTTTCTTGGCTGTTGCTTGATCTTAGAATAAGAATCTAACCTATGTCCTTTATGTGAGGGGGGGAGGGGTAAACGTCGTCCTGAGGAAGGTACACATAAACTATTATGTCTCTCAGTTGAAGAAGATGCTTGAAATCTTTCCTGTTCTATAAGTTGAGGAATACTCCCTTCAGATACACTCATTTTATTAGAATTCCTTGATATCTTTTTCATATAACTTCCTTCTTCTGCAATTATTCTGTCCTTATTATAATGGTAATGTGATGCTGAAGGTACTGTAGTACTATCCTGTTCATCCTCCAGGTTTAGTCGTAGCAAGGCCGATGCTGTCAGAAGTGGAGTTTGAAGTGCTTGTCGTGGTGATGGCAAGTCTTTAGTTGTTTTGGTTTGTGTTTTTTGAGGACCTGTTGTTTTATAAGTCACTATGATATGTTGTGTCTGTGTTCTTAAATCACCACCAATGAATTCTGGAATGTCATGGATCTACAAATAGAAAAAATTGTTCACAAATACTTTATAAATTCATTTGTATACAAGTGTGTCAGGTGGCAACAAATACTTTATGTAATTACTTACTGAGAAACAAAAATAAGCACACAAAAGAATAAATTTACAATTATAGTGAATAAACAATTAACGTAAGTTTAATTATGTCCACTGGGCTTTATACTAAAATCACAAACTATAAACAAATCAACACCTTTCAAAATTTTTGATATTCATCAAAAATACGTACAGTACAATATATATAATTTTATGCATTTTCTTGAAAACAAAAATTAAGAAAGCAAAAATATTACGAAAAATAATAAAATAAAGGAAGTAAAGTGGCAGGTGTTATCACTATGGCCCTGTGGAGAGAGAAGGTAGGCTATTAACTATAATGGATTTAGATATATTCAAATGAAAATACTAGTTCTATGAAGATGTCTTTTCACCTAATAAATAATGCACAAAATCAGTCATCATTTAAATTATGAAAGTTGAGCTGTGTGTCAAGGAGATGGCTGGTAAATAATACGCCAAAATCCGAATAAATTGATCTAAGATCAAAAAAATATTGAAAATGAGGAAGAAAAAGTTATAAAAAACAGTATAATTTAGTATTAAACAGCTTTTTTGGGAAAGATTTAAGAAAGGAAAAAATATAATACAACGTAATAATAAAACAACTGGCGCTTCAAAAAGGACTTAAAGAATATCTTGTTCTATTATGGGGGATAACTTTAGCTGCTGAATGTTCCTGCTAAGCTAATAGCTTCGTATAACTCTTGTTCTAGCTGCTATATTAGCCTTTATTTATTGACAATGCGTGGATAAATAACTGTGAAATACAGTAACCAATAGATCATATCCTATCTATTTGGCTTACACTCAGAAAAATAAACCAGAGTCTTGGCAACAAGGTTTATTTATAGATGGAGAATTCCTGTAAGGAAAATCTAAGCGGTTTTGGTTACTGATGATAGTTTTATGACAATGATAAACCATATCCTGGATAAGGATTGAAGTGATGACAATATCGTAAACTACTGAACATTGACTTGAATAAGCCATACTTACCAACTCTACATTTGTAATAGTAGAAAGATCTACAGTAATACGAATATCTCTAGGTAATTTAGGTGGATTTTCCGTAATATAAAGCATGTTATCTCCCAATACAGCAAACATGAAGGACTTGTTGAATCCATCAGCAACAATCACACACCGATCGATCACTCGAATTCCTTCGTATCTTTCCTGGGGAAGAGTACGCTTTAAATAATTGTAAACTTTTTGATACTTCTGTTGACAGTCGTCCATTTTATAATCTATCAGCTTCCGATCTCGCCATTATGGTAAATAGTGGTTAATATTTTCAAATTATCCTTCATAAGTTCGATCAAACCAAAGTCTGGTTTTTGCCAGTTGAACAACTCAAGATGACATCACTTGCCCCATTAACCAATCACAAGCTTTATCAAATCACACAAAGGGATTCCCATTCAAAAAACCCTTTTTTTAACTAACTTAAAGCTTTAAGACAACAAAACTTGAAAGTCCATAAACATGCTAGCACTGAAATAACCAAGGATTTTGAGCCATTCAAAAGATAAACAGGTTTAGATCAACATTTCCCCAAAGGACTAGAAATGACGTCAATAAATACATCAATTTGACGTCACACAATCGGATAAAATCATGAAAGGCTTATTGAAAAAAAATACGAAAGAATTCTTTTGAAACTAAGCCATTACTAGTAAACAATAACTGAATGAAAACGAATTAATGCGACAACAAACATTATTGAAAACAAAACAATGTACCTGAAGCGCTCAGAAAACACGCGGAATGGAGGATTGGAAACGCTTGACCTCCGTTGGCTAAACGAAACTCAGCTCAGAATAAAAAGTACATCAATAGAAGGTTCCATGTTTACCATTCATTGGATCCAGTCTGGGGCCCAATTATTTCCCTTGAAAAACACCTTAAATAACAGCGATACTCGTGGGTTGACAGCTTGTTTATGAGAGTAATTTATACCTAATATTTTCAGTGTCTGATTCCATGGCTTTCTCTAAAGAAATACAAGTCTGTTATCTAACTCCGAAGTCCGCCCTTGTCGACAAGCCCGGGGGGGTACTCCGCCAGGATTTGGGTAGGGGTGTTCCGCTGGGATTCTGAAAGGGGTACTCTGTTTATGACAAAAAAACTCAAATTTGTAGACCTTGTTTATGACAAAAGATATAATTAATTGCACTGAGTTCCTGTTTCAATAGCCCACTTCCGAGATATGCTTCGCTTGTCACGCACAAAGGTTTCAGTATGAGGCTACGTGCTAAATTAAATTAATTCTTACCGCCTGTCACGAATGACTGAGCATTTAGCACGTAGCCTCATACTGAAACCTTTGTGCGTGACAAGCGAAGCATATCTCAGAAGTGGGCTATTATCATGCCAGCTCGCGTATTGCTTTTTGAAGACCAAAGTAACCAGTTTCGGTCAATACGAAAGGAGAAACCCTGAATATGACAGGAAACTCAGGAAAAAATTGGAACTAGAGTGAAATTGCATACCCTGTTTATGACAAGAAGCTTGAAAAACCATACCCTGTTCAGCGGATCATCCCCGTATAGTCCACATATGGGAGTACCCCCCCCCCCCCCCCCCCCCCCCCGGGTCGACAAGTCTCTAGTCGATAAGGTAGCTAGTAACACGGATCACCGAAGCCTACTAAAAGAATTCAGTCATCGCCCCTAAAAGAACCGGTCAGGCATGGACTCTGAGTCTTGGGGAGGTATGCAGAATTACCGTTATCCAGGGATCAAGTTTGCACTGACAATGAAAGCGTGACGTTTTTAGCAATAAATCAGACTGCCATTTACGTAATAAATAAGAAATAGATAATACTAGTTAATAAATAGCGACACTAGAGTGCAAACAATTGAGTGACCACAGTAAATCCGTGTATTTAGTAATTAGTGTTTCACGCTTAATCGTTTGCAACTCTACCAAATTTGCATCAAAGGATGTTTCACATATTAGGTAGGCTATTTTTGTGTACTGCTTTGTTGTAATGTATTTCGTACTTTTTGGCATTGGCAAAAAAGCCTATTATACATGCACCAGTCATTTGACATCCCCCGCACCCCCCCCCCCCCCTACCCCCCACCCCTCCCGAGGCATACCCAGGGGCATAGCGATAAGATTCGAAATCCACCTGGAAGTCTTTGAAACAACTTTTTAATGTAGGCAAAGCAAAAAATGCAAACTCCTGTCGAGCAAACGAAAAGGACTTATTTAATCACTTCAAGACGCTTAATAGCTCCCAGACATCTGCAGTAAATACTACGGAGACCTTAGAACAGTCGCAAAGTCAAGGGGAATTAGATTTTTCCATTACAGATCAAGAAGTATATGAAGTTCTAAGTAACCTAAAGAAACATAAAGCTCCCGGCCCTGATAATATTCCAAATGAGCTATTGATAACGGGAAAGGAAGCACTAAAAGGACACCTAACGGTAATTTTCAATAAAATCCTAGACAACGGAAAGTTTCCCTCTTCATGGAATCTAGGATATATTGTTCCATTGCATAAAAAGGACGATCCAACGAAAGCTGAAAATTACCGTGGAATAACACTCCTTTCTGCAATTGGCAAAGTTTTTACGGCAATACTTAACAAACGGCTCTATGATTACCTAACTACGAATAATATAATTAAACAGGAACAGGGTGGGTTTAGAAAAAAGCACGGAACAACAGATAGTATTTTTATTCTGAAATCCGTAATCGATAAATATGTTAAAAGTAAGCCACGGAAGAAAAATAATTTCCTTTTTTCCTGCTTTGTAGATTTTCAAAAAGCGTTTGACTGCATCCCAAGGAAAAAATTAATGGCAAAACTTGAAAATGTTGGTATAAATGGAAATTTTCTAAGAGTGATACAATCGATGTACTCCACTGATCAATCAGCAATCAAAGTAAATGGACACATTTCTCCGACATTTTCCTGTTATATGGGTGTTAAACAAGGCTGTATGCTGAGCCCTACGTTATTTAATTTATATCTTCACGATCTGCCTGACTCATTAAATTCGTGTAACAACAATGATGTAATGTTGAATGGCAAACCGATTAGTACTCTTTTATATGCAGATGACCTGGTTCTGTTCTCTAAATCTGCTAAAGGGCTTCAGAAATATCTCGACAAGCTAGAGGCATTTTGTGAACAATCAGGCTTAACAGTTAATATAACAAAGACAAAAGTGATGGTTTTCAATAATACAGGGAAGACAATGAATAACTTCCAATTCTATTTGAACAAATCTAAACTAGAAAACGTTAAATCATATAAATATTTAGGATTAAATTTTACAACCTTTGGAAACTTTACGTTTGCAAAACAAGAATTAAAAAAAGCTGCATTAAAGGCACTATTTCAGATGAAAAAACAAATGGGTGAATTTTTCACATCCAATATCAAATTAACTATAAAACTGTTTGACTCGCTTGTTACACCAATACTTCTATACGCAAGTGAGATATGGGGTATCGAAACATTAAGCACCAAAGACCAAGAGCCCATGGAACTTGTTCATTTGAAATTTTGCAAAATGCTCCTCAAGGTGACAAAGAATGCTAGTAACCTTGCATGCAGAGCTGAGTTAGGAAGGTTTCCGCTAAAATGCAAAGCATGCAGTAGAAGCTTTAAATTCTGGCATAAAATTATAAAGTCGGAACTACACCCAAAAAAACTTTCAGCCGAAGTCTACCAAGATATTAAAAATGAAACTAAAAAAGCCTTTTGGAGCATAAAAATTAAAACTACTTTAGAACAACTCGGATTGGGGATAATTTGGATGAAACAAAAGGAACTTTCTCCAAGATGGTATGAATATGGAAAAATAATAACCCAAAGAATATATGACATTGAGAGGCAAATTTTATGGAGTAATCTCCACAATGATGAAAGAAAAGACGACAGACATAAAAATAAACTCAGAGTCTTTCGTCAGTTCAAAACGGATTATAACTTTGAAGAATATTTAAGTCAAGTCACCAATATTAAGCACAGAGTGGCGCTTACAAAATTAAGAATTAGTAACCATAAGCTTGAAGTAGAAACGGGGAGGTATAAGAGGCCTTATCTCATTTACGATGAAAGGATTTGCCCAGTGTGTAAGTCGGGAGTAGAAAACGAAAAACACTTTCTAGTTTGGTGTCCACTATATGACTCTCATAGAAACGACTTAAGAGAGTTCATAGAAAAAAACACCAGCATTAATTTCAACAATATGAGCGCTGACAGTCGTTTTATGTTCTTAATCAATTCAAAATCAGCGTCTCTACAAAGAGCCATATCAGCATACATTCATCAATGTATGCTGATACGTGAAAATGAATTAAGAAAATTACCTAATACATAGTATATATATATACCTATAATATATTTGGAATCAAACACTCATGTACTATTAGTATAAGGTGCCAAATAAAATTGTATTGTATAAAATTGTATTGTATTGTAGCGAGGATTTTTCACTTGCATTTTTTCGTTTTGGGGACTGGGACAGAGTGAGCTCCTCGTGTGAGTTTACGTTGTCATGGAGGTGAGACGAAGAAGGTAAGGTTTCATCGCATTTTATTATGTTTTTCTGGGCATCGATCGAAAAATGGCTTTTCATCTATTCGATGATAAAGAAAAAGAAAAAGACAAACACTTCAATCTATTTCTTTGTCGGCGAACACGTTTCTGCAAAAGAAATTAAATATCCAAAAATAAACTGCTCAAAAGATGATGCGCGCGGGGACTTCAGTTTTACTTTCTTTCCCGTGGGGCGGGGCTTTCATTACCTTTCACTGAGGGAAACAGTGAATGCCTCAGGTATGCCTCGGGGTGGATGGGGGGGTTGCGGGCAGGGTATCAAATGACTGGTGCAACATGGAAACTGCGATTTGACTTTTTTTCGCGCTAACTGGGATTTAGGTCACTAGAAATGGGATAAAACAATCAGGATTCCCACAGGTAGCCCACATAACAATCCTGTAATAGTCAGATAGACACAAAAGAAAACAATAGTTAGGGTCTACAAATGTGTATTAATCTAATTTCTATTTCACAGGTTTAATGACTTCACTCTACTGTGGGATACTTGACAAAATGCCAGAGACACTAGGAAACCCTAGAACTTTAAGGAGTCTCGAAACAGTGTTTCTTGAGCACGCGCGCTCTATAAACTTTTAATATTCAAACTGAAAAAATCAAAAACTCTGTGGTGTAATTTCTTCAAATTTTGCATATGGCTCTAGTTTATGTTTTCGAAAACTTAAGGAAAAATTTAAAAAATTCTGTAAGAGGGAACTATTCCAAACAAATTTTATTGATTTTTAAGAAATTCCTATTACAGATTTTTCTCTTTTTGCCAAAAAGATTACGATACAAAGTGGAAATATTCCGGTTTTTAAAAAATTTCACCATTCGGTTCCTGAGTTATGATTTTTTAAATAAACATTTTTGATGGCATAACAAGGTTACTGATGCTGTCATAGCAACGTCTTACGTCATATTTTCCCATGCTCATTGTGATCTTTGGTTTATAGTCTTTTGCATTCCTGGTTTACTTGCTGTCATATTATGGCCATATTAACTTTTTTTAGTTCATAATTGTAACTTTTCAACCTCCTTAAGAGCCGTGATTGGTTACAGTATGTATCACAAAAATTGGTTGAAAAATGGCATTAGCAATCACAAGCTCCTTGCACTAAAGGATAACAATTGCCTTGAGTATCGATAAAATGGCAGTGCAGCTGTAAAGCAATTAAAAAAACATTTTTGGGAGTAAAATCTACAAAGCTTTTCGCTGTTGTATCACAGCGTGGGACAATCACAACAGAGCTAGGCTCCAAACTAAGTGAAAGCCCAAAGATCGAATTAGAATTTAGAAGTCGATTTTTGAGGAGGAAAACTGGAGAAAAACCCTCAAAGCACAGGAGAGAACCAACAAATAACTCTACTCACATACGACATCGAACTCGGGGCGCATTGGTAAGAGGCGGCGCATTAGCAGCGCACGCCACCGGTGCTTCACATCAAATATACGATCATTGTTTAAGGAAGCACACACTCTAGCTTTGATTCCAAACAAGAGCATGCATATTACACACCATAGTGTAGAGTCTTCAGCATTTCATTGAGCATATGCAATAAGAATGACAGGGCTCTGGGATTGAGAGTGGTTTTACACTTAAAACAGGCAAACAAATAAAACTACTAAAATATGAAAAAGATGTTTCTTTATTATTATTAATGGTTTATTAAATGATACCTCTATCTTTATTAACAAACAATAATATTGTGCAACGATCTAAAGGTAGTCTAATTCCACAACTGAAATATTTTTGGTACTTATCAAATAAAGGTCCAGAACAGATTGTGATTAGAAAATATTTTGATCGATAACCTTTTACCATCCTTAATGATTTGAGACCCGAATGTTTAAGTTGATGCATGTCTTGCCTTTAGAGCCATTCAAAATTTAGCAATTATAGATACCAACTTGTATCAACTGAAGGGTTTGTAATACTGGAAACATAGTTGTGCGACTTTTGCAACAATGTTGTATGACTTTGTGAGAGTGATTTTCCTGAAACTGTGAAACAGTTTCTTGTAGTCAGCGTATATTACTCAAATAAGATCTACTAACCTATACTAACTATTTCTCAGTCTGGGAAGATCATTCTACTTATTTATAATACCATTCAGTGCTAACAATTCTTTGTTGTAAAGACAAGAAAAAACCCTCACACAACAAAGGCAAAATGTACAATTATAAGAAATAATACTTAGTCTATACGTTTAACACTACAATGTTGCAATCAAAATTTCACAGCTTTGTCACCCATTTTACAGCACCTTCACTCATCGTTTACCAAAAAACATTACTGTTCAAACCAGAACTTTATGCAACAGCCACAGGCAATCGCTACACCAATGCTGTCTGTAAGTGGTTTCTGTTATTACCCATAACTGGGTTATTTATAATCAAATGTTGTTTTAGTTAATGATGTTGTTTGTATGACAATAGTGTTACCGCACTAAGAACGAAGTTTGAATTACTTCACATTATGAACCTTCATTTAAACAGCTATTCTATATCTTTGTACTTGATCATTGACAAAAACCTAACCCTGTATCTAGAACACCAAATGTAATATGCTTCTTAGTACTGTATTATTTATCAGTGACTTGTGCAAAGAAATTTTTAAGAGAAGAGAAAAAAAGTTTATTTTAGGACAAACTTGATAGGTTGAAAAGTACAATTAAAGCATAAAGCAGAAAATCAAAATGAATCATTGTCTGGATTTCAAAGTCTTTTTCTTTGAAAAGAATTCAAGTTGCTGGGGTTTGCTGTATAGGGTTTTCTAGTAGATATCCACGACCCTTTGGCATCACTTGGCCTTGTTGTATGCCTCCAACATTATTACCTAATGAGGCAGCTATACCTCTACCTCGTCCTTGCCCAGATAGCTTGTCTGAAGGTTTAGATAAGATATGTACCTGATTTTGTGGAACTTTATCACTTGTTGGGATGATTGGCTGAGGGTGAGGATTCATAGCCATGTGCATATTCATTGGTGGTTTGTCGAGAGGTGCAGTGAATATAGGATGATGTGCTGAAGGGTCAGGTATCGTAGTAGGCAAGTTACCATGGTAACCCTGCACTTGGTGCAACATACTCTCGTTATCTCCAAAGCCTACATGGAAAGGTTGATCTTGAATTTGATGATGTAAGTTTGTTGATCTTGCATTCTGAGGTTCTTTGTATTCAATACGTCGATCATAATCCTTGTCAACCTCTACAGCCCATGTCACATTTCTTGTGTTTTGCCAATGACCTCCTCTTCGTGCACCACGGCCACCACGACCACGCCCTCTAGAGGGAAGTTCCACACTGGCAGGTCCCCCTGCAACTATTCGGTTATGCTCACTGTAGTCACGCCCTGCCCTGTTACCGCCCCAATTTGCGACTGGAACACCAGCTACTTCAAGAGTACCACCCAGACCTGATACAGCACGCTTGCTGCTCATACCTCTAGTACGTGGGCGTTCTGCTAATGGAACCTGTTGCGGCATCCTCATACCAGCAGGTATAAAGTTAGACTGTACTGGTGGCATACCAGGAATATTGGGTGGAAACCCAAGAAATTGCATTGGTGAGCCTGCATGCATTCCTGGCCCATGAAATCCACCCATGGTAGGAAGCCGGATGCCGAGCAGTTCTGGGGCAATCCCTTCCATTATACACCAATGCATCCTTTGAAGCTTTTCTAATCTGGCATTCTGCAATGAATGAACATTGTATTATGTTGAATTATGCCAACATGTGATATTAAATGTGACATTAAGACTTCGTAGAAGACTACATTGATTGTTCCTGACTTATACTGCTTCTTTTCATTTGGACTACTGAACAGAGCAAGGAAAAGGCTGTTCAACTAATAAATATGTCAGATAAATTACAAACAAAGGAATACAATCATCGTATGATAAAGCAAAATCATATGCTTATGAATAAATTAATACCAAAACAGGTAGAGTGTGGATTTGACTCGTTAAAAAGCACTTGCTTTACTCTACATTCCTAAAGCCCCATGCATACATTCCTGAGCACAGAGCGACAATTTAACTTTGACGTTAAGATTCAAATTTGATGGTTACTGACCGCAGACTCAAAGTTCAAAGCTAATTAACCACCCCAGGCTCAGGAATGTGTGTACGAGACATTACGAATGTGAAGTAAAACGTACAAGTGCTTTTTGACGAGTCAAATCCACACTCTACATGTTTTGGTAGTACATGCAATTTGCAATGATCTAAGATAGTAATTTTTTTGATTGATGGAAGCCAAAAACCCAGATGGCTTGGGCTGAGTGAGTAGCAAATCATAAAAATCCCTGTATTATAATCACAAGAACTATCTTACCTTGCCATCACAGAGTTCTAAGGGAGTAACATCGTTAGCAGCCTGCAAGTACTTGCTCATAAACAATTTGCCGTCAAAGTAGTTCCACGGACACACAAATTCCCATGGGACAGGACACCCACAAGCATCATTAGCAAGATATGCAGCCTCTATTCCTCTCATGAACATTGTTGCTAACTGAACTCCTCTTAGCTCTACCTGCATTAGCTTGAGTTGGCTGAGGTTAGAAGGATTGAATTCTGTACTAATGTGAGGAGAAAGTGCAGCTGCTAGAAATGCATCAACTTCATGTGTCAAGAGAATGGGCTGACCTGCCTTGCCTTGCTGCAAAAGATATCTGTTGACAGATATTTACCATTTAGCAAAATCATTAAAGCTAAGTAACATCTATTTGGACTGGGATAGTAAACCCAATAATTTAAGTAAAATGTAATTTCCATTACATATTAGCCATTCCGAGTTGAGAAAAAATTTGGTTGTGTTGGCATTGCTGTGCAAGGTGGGACTGCTTGTGCGACTGCTTTAGGGGACGAAATAAACCGCATCTTTGAACCCCTCAACCAAAGAAAGCTGTATTAGAATCCTACTTTTCTTCCACTCTTCAAATAAAATCACTATGAAAAAATTCCAGGCTTCAATGAAAACAAAAACTTATTTTGAGGCCACTGAAAGGCTTTGTTTAGTTTTGATTCAGATTACTAAGTACTTGTGTCGTACTTGAATTCCAGTGATGACTATGAACATAGCTGATTTATAGAAGTAGTAACTCTTTAACAAATACTCACCTCAGAACACAGCACATAATAACGAGTCTCTGAGGCACCATTGTAGTCTTGGTCATATTCGGAGTATCACTCATCATACATGTCAAAAATGCTTTCATGCGGTTTAGATTATCGGTAGCTTCTGCACCAAACCACAGCTGATTAAGCTCAGGAATACTCCATTTCATGCTAACAGCCTCTACTAAGTCTGGCTCCTTAAGCTTCTTCCCTCTGTAGACACACCATTCCTTGACGACAGGAGGAGGATCATGTGTGCCATACTTCATGTCATAAGCCTTTTTGTCAAACAGTATTCCATAAACATGTTGTCTTATTGGCCGATATAACAAGGGTGTTGGTTGGTTATCTGTGTTGTGTTCATCTTCAAGTGCAGCATTTACGGTCAGCTCTGCTCTTGTTAAGATTTGATAGACACATTCATTCATTTGACCAGATTGGTGGCGTTGTCTAACAACATCCAGAACTTGTGGTGTAATAGTTTTAATTATTCCTTTTAGTGGTGCTATATGGTCAGACACTGAAACAAACATGTTGATAATGCTCGTTAATGCTTGCCTAAAGAAATCAACAATCAAATTTAACAATTGGTTACAATGTTTCATACTGCTATCTTATTGACTCTCTGATAGTTTTAATCTGGGTTGTACACTCTTCCATTCTCTGCACATCCAAACACACTAAATTCTAATTTATTAGTGAGTTAACTGTGCCTGATACAGATTTTCCAAAGGTGTTTCAGGGTCCAAAAATGTTTGGTTTGGTGTGCTACACATCTATTTTAAATTTATTGAGTACACTAGTAAGGGTTTAGGGTTAAAATGAAGTGGTTATCAAACAAGCAAATTGCCAAAAACTGTTGCCAATAAAATCTTACCTGGTGTCATATTTGGGGCAGTTTGATTGACAGGTGCAGTTTGATTGACAGGTGGTATTTGACAGACAGATTGTGCTTGGATGACAGGTGCAGTTTGATTGACAGCTGGTGTTTGATTGACAGGCACAGTTTCATTGACAGGTAGTGTTTGATTGTCAGCAAAGTTTCCGGGCAATGGTGACCCATCCAAAGAAGGTGGGGGTGTTGGGAACGATAAAGGTGGTGATATCATTGCTAGTGCCGAGGGGGAGACAGCTTTCGGACCAGGTACAATAGATGCTGATACTGGACTTTTAGGTGTAACAACAGCACTTGATTCATCGTCATAGATTCCATTGTTTTCCACCACATGTAACTGGCCTAATTGTTCTTGTAACTGATCAATATCATTAGATTCTACTTCTTGTCCATTAGTCTCCTGGGGTAAAAGCCAAGCAGAAAGAAATAGTCAGAAAAGAGGATTATATATTTACTAGGTATATGTGAGTAAAACGTGGATCGAAAATTCCATGCATACAATATTGAACATAGGGTTAGTTTGCATTAGCAAAAGAGGGCTTAACTGAAAACCAATTGTTAACCCACTATAAAAATACAACATATTGTATCACTGGCACCTTTACTTATGACTGTCTTATTCATTTAGCCTCACCTTAATGTGTGTCGGCACAACAGTCTGTGCATTGAAGTTATGCTGTTGCCAGTGTTGCCAGCGTTTCTTGTACTGGTGCTCATTCTCTCCTTTACTTTCTGTCTTATCCTCTGCTTCTTCTAAAAACACACACAAGTTTAAAAGAATTATCCAAATATTGATATAGAATTATTATAATAATAATCTATGTAAGAAAGAAAGAAAGAATGAATGAATACCTTTGTCATCTTTATTGCTGTTATAGTACTTTACTGATTGCTCAAGCTTCTCTTGCATTAGCTCTAAATCAACATTCTTATGTTTGAAGACCTGGCTGACTATTAATCCATAGTTATGGATATCTTTTATTTGGTTGACATAATCTATCATTTTTCTAATGACCACATTATTTGGCGGTAACACAGATTGACCATTTGTCTGGAGGAAAAAATACAACAGAGATAAGTATCAGTTTTGATTGTGCTGACATGGCTTTCTACTCCACTCAGAAAGATTGTACTCTTAAATAGTGATTGTCTATAAGGTTTGTACCTAACAGCCAGTGACTAACAAACCTGTGTTCTCAAGGGCATAGACAGGGGTTGAGGGGGCCATCGCCTCCCGTTTATGGCAACAAAACGGTGGGTTTTTTAAAAATTAAATGTTAATTTTTATTTGCTTTGCTAAGTTTTAAGCAAAATTTAAGCATAAAACACAATGCCAGCTTCTTTTTGGGGGGGTTCGGCTTAACAAAATGGTTGAATTTTGAATTTTGGCTCCCCCTGGAAAATCCTGGCTATACCCCCTGGTTCTTGTTTCATGATTCAATTAGAATTTAGTTTGATTTTTGAAGAGGGAAAAGAAAACAATTTTGTTGTCACTACTATATCACCTGTGCTTGGTCCTTGTGACATGAATACTAGGTAAGTAGATAGTAGAGTGGGGCGAGGTGGGGAAAGAGAGTTAAGTAGGCTTCTTCAAACTTAGTTTTCCAATTACTCAAAAAAAACAATATTTTCCATTCTATATTGCTCCATTATGGGGTCATAGTAAAAACCTCTCAATGGTTTATACTGATGAAGTTCCTGTACATTTGGTAGGAACTTCTTTCTCAACCCACTTTCTTTAATATCTTAGATCTGCACTTCCACCACTTTCAATTCCTATCTACATTGATGGGGAAAAATTCACACCTAATGTATATAAATACCTAGAACATGGATCACAGTTATTTCATAGCTATACAAATTAAAACTAAAATAAAAAAAGGAAATTTCTTTATCTTTATTGATATTCCCTTCATCAAAAAATCAAATGGTTTGACCCAACTAGAAAACAAAAGCCTGACTAGTAATGGTTGGATGATCAGAAACAAAAAGACAATGACAGTTATTATTAAGAAAGATTTTAAAAAATTATTCAAGTTGAATTCAAAATATCTTCTAGTGATCAATACCATTAGTAGAAATAACATTTAATAACAATTTCCGTGGATATTTATTCTATATTTGCTTTGTATCCAATAATTTTAAATCGTGATGTCGTATCGTTCTTGTAATAAATTACTAATCGACATCTTGAATCAGTTATATAACAATTACTACATAATAAAGATTTGGAGATCAAAACATTAAGATTGTTTACCTGATTGTTGCTTGAAGGATTGACTGATCCAACAAGTGACCAATGAAACGACGATAATGTCTCCTCAGGAATGAATGGAGACCCGAGTAGACTTGCAAACAGACCTATACGTGACGGCTTTAAACCAATCTCTTTGTATGCAACTTCTAAATCAATATGTTTTACCAAAATATTCTTCTTCGTGACGGTAATTTGTTCTGCCGAGAGGTAGGCTGGCGGGTTGAGAACAAGATAAGCGGCATTATGGCCTATTATACCAGCGCATTTTCCTTCGATACTGTAGGATACGAGTTCTTGATGTAAATCAAAAAAAGAACAACAAACAGTAGAACCGCAACTACGAAATGCCATCTGAAGACACATTTTGGCAGCGGGAGGGAGGAAGAAGAGTCTTTTAGGTGGAAAATTAGCTTGGCGCACGACATGATTGAGAACTTTGTGCACCGTGTTTCTGTGTTGTTCTTGTATCTTGATCCAGTCTAATAGGCGAACAGAATCACCTTCACCACCAAAAAATACTACCAACTGGATATCTTGCTGGCGAAATGACCGAACAAAATTCTCAACGTTTTTGAGCATTTCGCTCCATTGTCCTCCACAAACCCAGTCTGAATTATATCCATACAAATAGCGTACGCAGCTAAGGGCATCTAGAACAACAACTGCTTCAAGACCCTCGTTCTTTCGATCCTTCAAGAACTCCTTCATTTCCACCGATTTGCATCCTTTCGGACAATGAGACTCAACGTAATCCTGCAAGGCTTGCACCCCCATATTCGCCACAGCAAAACACTCAAGAATATGATAATATTTAGTTAGAAAAAGGAAGGAAAAAGCAGTTGATAAGCCATGTATATTCTACACGTGTTCGAAAACTTCAGCCATGACATCAAGAAGACGTGCTAGATAAACGTATCCCTAGGCATCATGGGTAATACCTTGGAATCATGGGTAATATCGCTATTCACCTCTGATAAACTAATAAATAAATAGAAAAATAAATGAATGAAGAATCATATGTTAGATAGGGATAAGAATTCAATGGAAAAGAAAAATCAAATTGAATGTGATATTAGCTATCAAGAGATAGAAATTTTAGAGATGCAAACAAGTTTTTTTAAGTAACTTATCTAAATGTGAACTAATTTACTAACTTGCTCCAAACATTTCTTTAGAATTATTAAGATAACATTTTTTTAAAATAAAATATACCGTCTTTCCTCGTCTTTAATTAGTTTTGATTAAGGGAAACAGTAGGCGCGCAAAGCATGTTGGATTTATTGAACAGTTGCTATAGTAACAAGCTAGTTTGATCACATGCGGTGTTTTGTTGTGTTTAGTTTAGTCTGGATTTCTTTGTGAAAGAATAAGAAATATTTTCTACGTCTTCAAATTATCAAATCATCATGCCAAGAGATCCCTATCCTTTCCCAAGGCTTCAGAATGATACGGACTTTGCTGGTAACCAACCTAAACAGGTTCGTAAGGATATTTTCTTGCTTAAAAGGATGATATTCTTTGATCTCGAGGAACAGAGTGAAGCCGCAGTGTGATCTCCGATTCCAATGAAAATGTTTCACTATCAGTACAGACTGATTTAACTTGAATATCTTCGTAAGGACGACAGATAATTGTATTATTCTTTTATTTTCATTCGCTTATATACGCAAATAATCGTTTTACCAAATTTTGGCCATCAGCTGTTTGCGCGTCCCTCAGAATTCCCCAACAATACTTTGGCTTCTTTGTGATCACAAAACAAAATTACCCCAATTTCATTTAAGCTTAATTAATCATTTTTACTCTACTGTATTAGGTTCAAAAGGGAAAGGAAACTATGAAAGATAACGGACAACAATGGGATCGTCTCTATAAAACGGCTACACTAAGTAGTTCACGTCGGGAAGTGTTTCACTATGATCCACAGGTAATTTAACACGAATGTAACAGTGCAGTTGTATTAGCACACAAAACAGGTTTTAATAGAGCGTCTTATCTTGTCTTTAGGCTCCTCAGGACAGCCTGGATTTTGTCATCAAATCGAGATATGATAACCATCATGAGTTCCTGAAGTCAAAAGCAGAGACGCTTACTCAACCAGAAACTTTAGGACTCCAACATGGGTAAGGTGGATAGAGATAGAGAGCATGCAGTTAATTAATGTATGAAGCTTAATTGATCTGAATTGCCCCATTAAAATTGTTGAGAAATAATGGATTTAATTATATAAATTATGTAGATAGAAGTTGATTTTTGCAAAGGGTAGAGAAACCAGAGAAAAATCCACAAAGAAAGGTTAATTGTATTTTCGCTCTTCAGGAGAGTGCTGAAGAACCGTCCCCCATCACCTGAACCACCCATTGATATTTACAAACTGCCATTAATGAGAAGCACAGCAGTCAAGAAGGAAAGCAATAACAGTACTAATGGTGCCATAGGTAAGATTAATCAATTGACAATAATACTCTATGTTATGAATCAAATATTCTGTCATACAATTCTTATCTCTTTCTTTCACTTTACACAAATACAACTTTATGACCTGTTCCCTAATCAAAACAAATTTGAATTCATGTGATTGCAGAAAGCCATCACAGTGCAGCAACCAATGGAGGGTACTCTCGTAAACATGACGGTGGTTTCTACACTTGCTGATAATAGCGATAGAAATGAAATAAATGAATACTTTTAAGTTATTTTACCAAAAAATCCTGCTTTCAATATGGGTACAAAATATTTCCCTGACTGGTATGGTTAGCCATTCTAATAATGAGAATAATGATTTTATTATAAAGTATTCTTTTTCATACTGATTTATCGTTAGCATGTCTGGTTTGATTACAGCATGTCTTGTAACATTTTGTAATAATAAAATGCATTAAAACATCTAAAAATCTTTATATTCTGTGTTATTGTATATTCCTTTTTCTTTATCAATGATATATTTTTATTTTATGACACTTATTCTTTCAAAGTGTCAAAGAATACGAATTTCTTAGAAAAAAACATAATTTCAGTTTATAGAACATTTGAGGCTTTTTGTGTGAGGTATTCATGCAATTGAAGATGTTTTCACAGGATGGATAACTTTTCCAACGTATGAAAAACATCCTCTAAAGCATCTTCAATTTCAATAATTCAATTTATATTTTATATATCCCATGGTTTTGCTTTGAATCCTTCTCCAATGACTGCATTGGCATCTGTTGCCTTTTCCAGCTGTTCAGCTCTCAGAGAGTTATAGACACACACTGGGCATGCAGAAATGAGCTGTTTTTCTGATTTCTTGTAATGGGTAACGAGCGTTTTTGTTGTATTCACAAGTGGTACAAGTAGTTCTGACATTCTTTGCTGAAATTCAGGAAGTATGTTGTCCATAAAGTAAACCCTTGGAAATTGATGATTACATGTGAAGACAAGCACATCTGGAGTAGATAAACTGCTTGGTTTAGTGGGATTTTCATTCTTCCATTCTCTTTGTTGTGAGACAGCTGCAGCAGCAATTGTTGCAGCTGTTGTCATGGACAATGAAATAAAAGAACATTTATCTAAGTCCTTTTTCAAGTTGTCCATGATTCCCTGGATTAGCTGATTCTTTGACATTTGACTTTCCTTAAGCTGTCCAACGGTTAAGTAAGCATTGTCATTTACAATATACCCCTGAGTCGTGAGCATCTGAGTTAAATCTTCCTCGTACTCAGTTCCTTCTTCACCTGAGTGAATTTGGTCAGCAACTAGTTCCAGGACTGTATTCAAGAATTTTGTACTGAACTGTAGTTTTGAAAGGTTGCTGCTTGTTGCTGGAGTTGAGGTGGAATTCCCTTGAGATGTAGCAGCTGCATCCCTAGAAAAATAAAGTATCAATAATCAATCTTATAAATACATAATGAGGCACCAATCCAGCCCAGCATGACAGCGACATACACACAGACAGCTCTTGAATAGATTTTCCCATGTATTTCATCTGCCCTTAAAGGTTTCTTTTTGTATGAGTATTACAAATGTTTGACTTGAAGGTCCAGGCAGTGGCTAGTCTCATATTTTCCAATCTCAGCCCCCAATTTTCCATTCTAGTCTCATATATTTTCCAATCTTAGTCCCCACAATCCCCCCCACACACACACACACACTTTTTAGGGTGCTGTGCAGCCCCTGCCAGGTCTAACCAAGCTAATCAAGGTAGTTTAAATCAACTTCCAAGTATTTCCTTTCTATTCTTGTGGCAATTTTTCATTATATGCCCAGCCTCCGTAGTATACTGTGATTATATAGTTTTGGATCAGCTGGGTTCTTAATCTTTAAGTAGTAATAAATAATCTTGGCATTAGCATTCGTACCTTATGACTAGAATACTTAGAGGGTAAGCCATTCTAGTCAGGTGCTCATTGAGAATACTTTCCAAAGCATCTTGAGGAAGGCAGTGTTCTTTCCAGAAATTAAGTATCTATAACAAGGCAAAGGGTAACTTGATTTTCTATTGTATTAGAAAAATATACATTTTAATGATAAACTATTTATTTCTGTGGCTGCTGTATTAGCTGAATGGCATTAATGAGTTACATTCAGTCCAACTTAGAGTGTATACCATCTATCTGTGAAAAGTTTTGTAAGAAATTGCGCAAATTAGTAAGTTCAGTAGACCTACAAAACTTTGAACTAATTTTTTCAATTTTTTTTTTTCACTTTTTTTTTTTTTTCACTTTTTTTTTTTTTTTGCTTTTTCACGGATATATGGTATGCACTCTACTGGTAGTTTTTAGTCCAAGTTAGTTTTTAACACAAAATGTCTGATGTGGCCTCATAGCTTGGTTCTCTAGTTCTTTAGGCTTGAGGAATAGGGAAGAAGGAAGAGGCAGGACTGCTACAGACTCTCTTATCCTATACATTCCTGGCCTCTCCTCTTGAGCCAACAACACTGGATATATTCAATGATCAGCTAATACCTCCATCAAGATGTGCTGTAGTTGAATATTGCTTCTATCATCAGTCATATCTTTATCTTTAATGAGACTAAACAGAAATGAAAATAAAATAATGAGATAATAGAATAAGTGGTGGATGTTCAGATAAACATGTCTAATTCAAAATGCACATGGGTACCTCACAATGCAAGATCTATCCTTGATACATTAGGAGTCATATATGTACCTCAAGCTGTAGTTGATGACATTAATAGCATGGTCCAAGAAGGTACCCTTATCCAGCTTCTCCTCTGCTGATTTTTTGCAGCCGGCTAAAAATTTCAACCTCAAGCCAAGAGCCTTGAAAAAGAATGCAGGGTAATAAGGAACTGGTAATAAGGCAGGTTTAAGATGTCCTTGTCAAAAAGGAGGGGAATAGTCCAGGAATCATTAAAAGTTCTGATTAAAAGCAGTTCAAAGTGTCTTCAAAAAAGTATGACAACTAGCAAACTAATAGTTATCATGAAAAACTGATAATGATGTTATCAAAAATAACTAGCAATACCTCAGACCAGTGGTTCTTGTTGTTGTAGATCACAGATGTGCTCAGATAGTCATTGATATCCAGGCAATGCCTTAAACATAGGAAACATATATTACTTTAGAATGTATTCCTGACCAATGGACTTGCACAGAATTGAAAGTGTATATTAAAAACAAAATTACACACCTCAACATTACAGTAGCTGAGTAGTGAGGGTAGAGAGCATGTAGAGCTAATGTCAGTGATTCCCTTCCATATATAACACCTCTGTTACCAATAAGAGAAAGGTCTGGAAGCTTCCAATCCAAATCAAGGCTGTATTCTGAAGGATTTGACTTTTTAAAAAAAACAATAAAAAAAACAAAGGAACTTCAAAATCATTCATGAGTATTGATATCAGGTAATTGTAGCCAATAATGATCACACCTAGTGTCCTCAGGGACATATACCTCTGGTAAAGAATAGTGATTTATATTTAAGTGCTAATAGTCCTGTTTGTTCCCTTGGGACAGGGGCGGTGGAAGCTAAAAATCTTTGCGGGGGCACTGCAAAAATCTTTGGGGGGGCACTGCAAAAATATTCTGGGGGGTCACTGAAGATTATATTTAACGCTATGTGATAATGATAATGTTTTGTTTGATTGCAGACGCATGCGGCGTAAAACAATGACTAAGAACCAATATTTTGGGGGGGGGCATGTGCCCCCCCAGCCCCCCCAGTTCCGCCACCCCTGTGGGAACTTAAGCCCTTCATCATTCTCCCCCATGATTTATATTAAGTAACAAACAACTAATCCAACAAGATATTAGTATTTTCTGGAGGCACTGGGGTCTATTTGAACAACATTCAAAGGGTATTCACATGGTCTGCACTTTACCAATGCTGTAAAGGACACTGAACCATGTTCGTAAGAAGTGTTAAAATAGACTACAATGGACAACTTAAGATAATACTGATTTCCTGGTATCTCTAGGCTCTATTTGGATGGCATTTAATTTGTAGGTATTTGCATGCTTCACAAATATACCTCTGGTAAAGAAGGCTGATCTGTGTTAGTAAGAAGTGGTAAACTAGACAATACTGCAGGAGAAGAGACTTCCTTTGCTGACCCAATAAGACTTGAATCTAAGCCAAGCTGTGAAATAATAATAATAATAATAATAATAATAATAATAATATATGGTCTCAATGCGCTTCACAATCATAACCAGTGGAGGACTTAAAAATTGATCTCCAACATATTTAACATTTGATTCAAATTTAATGTCTATTATTTGTTTGAGACATTTATGTTTATCTACCAGTTGGAGTTTGTAAACTAGTCTAGATGTTTTTAGTACATTTTGTAGAGTGTAAAATAATGTAATATGTAATATTTTAATATTGTTATATTAGCAGTACCGTTTTGAAAATCACGCGTATTGTGACATTGGCTTATAATGTTAAATGAATAAAATCATTTATTCATTCAATGCAGAGAGTAGCTGCAATGAATCTATCAAATGCTTCACTCTATGACTCTATCCTTAACAGAGAACAAGAAACATACACTACTGGAAAAAGACCAGTAGTTCCCTAAGATTGGCCTCGGACTGACTTTGAGTATATCTAATTCTACAGCTAGCGCTGCTGATAAAAGATTACCTGTCCTGAGTCAGCCCTTCCCCATACAAACACTTGACCATTAGTATCCATAACAACAGAGAACTCTGCACCAACACTGGCATTAACTATGTGCTTGTCTTTAAGTCCTGGAACAACCTTTGGTACAGGCTGGAAAGGAATAAGGACATACCTAGTTAATAAGTAATATATAAAGGACAAATGTTGACAACCTCATCACTTTTCTTTTGGTTGTCCCTTGCCTCCACCATGGAAGAAAGTACAACTGCCAAAACTATATAAAATAGAGTATGCAATGTAGCACTTGCACCATTGGTAGGGATTGGCATTGATGTACAACATGCTTCTTGATAATTGTTGCCTGTGTACACTATATACGGTGCATGACTTCAGAGAGTGGCATTTGTTACCTGATTATCCATCTTTTTGCCATGACCCAGTTGTCCATGGTCATTATAACCCCATGTATAGACCTGCCCTGCTTCTGTTACTACCAAGTAATGAAGGTTACCACAATAGATCTAAGGAATAGAGGAAAAAGGTAGTTACTTCAATAGTTAAACCATTCTTGAGCCCTGCCATCTTCCTTCTTATTGGCTCAGTTATGACAACAGGCTGGAGTGTAAGGTGCACCTAACTGTAGCCACCCAACTTATTTTTTACTAGTTAGCCAATCAGACAGAAAGAATTTGTGCATTTGCACGTGAAATCACTCAGCATGACCACAAATATTTGCCTAAGTGATAACCAATTTCATTCCTTTTGCTGGCTAATACTGGATACTTTCGTAAGAAATTTTTTAATTGATGGAAACACTTGGGAGGAAAGGATTTAATGGCATTCGTAGAAAAAATAAAAAGGTGGCCACCATATAGGCACGTCACACTGTAATGCTCTTGTCAAATGGTGTGACCTTTGCTGCAGCACAGGCCAAATGGTGTTTGCATCTCACTAAATGATGTTCAAAATAGAATGTCATATGCTTACCTCTTTGATACGAGAGATAAAAGAACAATCCATTTCCATAGGAGAGAATCTGTGTGACAGCGAACCAGACTGTGAAGATCCCTGGCTGCTTAACCTTTTGGCACGGAATTCAGGTTTCTAATAGTAAAAGATACAAGAGGCTGTCATTAAATAGTGCTACACAGCAATGGTAAAATCTTTTTTTGTGTGTATAAGCTGCACTGGAAAAACTAAGCAACTAGTGAAAACCTACCAAGAAGATGAACTGCGTGGAGAATGAAAGAGTAAATGGTAATAACAGAAAATGACAGTGAAACACACTTACGGTATGTAGTCGGAAAAAGTGTGGACTCCTTCCCCAGTTAAAGACTTTCTGGTTTGAAGTTACAGCAATCTGTAAAAAGAAAGTAAAATTTCTAGTGTGAGGTCTCTCCTTACACCACAACCTGTATGTTTTTTTTGACGGGACTCACTGTTTCAAATGACCCACAGCAGATGAGGCAGATCTCTTCATCTTGTAGGGCTTCTACTTTTCTTGGTAAAGTTTGCTTTTTGTTGGTTCCTAAACCCAGTTGCCCATAAAGACCTGAGACAACATACATGTTTTAATGTTAATCTTTTGATTGATACCTAATACTGAATGACTAAGAGAATCATGGGTTGGTGGGGTATCCACTCAAGCTAGCCTTTTATCCATGCTATCTGGTATTGACTCAAGCCTTTTATCAGCACCAGTGACTACAACAGTTCCTTTTTGGTTCTCTTGAGGGTATATCAAGGGCTTTCTCCTGGTTATCTTATTAATTTCCTCCCTCTTCAAAAATCAAAGTAAATGAATGCAGTTCCCATTTGGCATATGGTGGAGGTAGAAAAGAAGAGGCATGTCCCTCCCTTCAACATGCACAGCTTAATGATTTCTACCCCAGGGGGGTACTCTTGCCCGTTTAGGGTAGGGATGTGCTGCTGAGCCCACTGAACCCTGACCCTGTTCCAGAGTAAAATCGCTGAAATTCATACCCTGTTCCAGAGCAAGATCGCTGAAAATCATAACCTGTTCCGGTATTGCGAAAATGGATACCCTGTTCCAGACAGGAGAGAGCATGATTTCATATGCCCTGTCCCAGAGTGAGCGCGATTTTATGTACCCTGTCCCAGAGTGAGCGTGATTTTATATACCCTGTCCCAGAGTGAGCACGATTTTATATACCCTGTTCCAGAGTAAAATCGCTGAAAACCATACCCCTGGGATTTCTACTATTTTAAGAGTGATGTCTTTATTAATAACATACCTCCTCCAAATGTGTATGCATGCCCCTAATTAAGAAAATGCAAACAATCATATTATTATTGAGGTTGGGTCAAAGTATAAGTTAGTGGACTACCTACTACCTTCGTCACGATGGCAAATTGTACAATTTCACGCATATAATTGAGAAGCGCTGTTATAATAGCTAGCTGGGACAAGTGAGAGCAATGGGATAAATGGGAAACAAATGGGAAAACTGGGACAAAAATGGTAAAAAAGAGACCACTGGTATACTAGTGTCGAGCATTTCACAGGGATGGTGTATACCTGCTGGAAGTAAACCTTTAGTCAGGCATCAACTAGGAACTCATATACCAGTGAAAACATACCTCTGATGTCAAAACAGCTGTGTGAGAATACCCAGCAGCCATCTGGGTCACTTGTAGATGATCAAGGGAGGTCACATGACTAGGTAACCAGACATCCTCAATGGTTCCCATTCCTAACTGACCATGAACACCCCATCCCCAGGCCCAAACTCTCTGGTCCGCAGATAATGCAAGGGAATGGTAATGACCACAGGTGATGGCAATACAACTCTTGTCTGACAGCTCTGTTATGAACACTGGTCGAGTGTGCTGTCTGGTATCACCTTGTCCTAACTCGTAGGTAAACACATAGAAAATGAAAAAGCTTGATAGTTATGCAGCTCACCATTGGGAATCAAGGGTGGAGTAGTGGTAATGCACTCACCTCTCACCTCTTTTGGGATTAAATAGATTTTGTTAGGTGACTCTTCCTTGATTTGAGGGTTTTGTTCAAGGTTCTCTGGTTTCCCTCCCTAGTTCCCATTTATCTTATAGTTGATAGTTATCAACTATCTCAATTTTATCTGTGAGTTAGCCATGTCCTGACTTCGATCAGCCCAAAGGAACCCAGGGTATCGATAAAATTTGTAGTTTTTCTTGTCTGGCAACCATATATATTATATAAAGACAGAATGGTAATGAAAAATACGCCGGGGTTCACCATGATATCTTAATAAGGGTAATGATATAACATTACCATGCAACAACGACAACAAAAGCTTGTCTGACAGAAATATATTATGTTATATTAAGACTGAATGGTAATGCACATGATATCATAATAACAGTTAATGATATAATATTACCACATAATGATAACAAAAGCAAAACAATGTGCATGATAAATCAACAAATAAATCATCAAATAATAAATTGTAAGTACTGACCTGTCCATATTCTGATGAACCCCAGGCATACACCTATGAGCAACATGTACAAATCAATTCTCAGTTCTACAAGACCACATGTGTGTGTTATCAAAATGCTTTGTACCTGAATCGTGTCTAGTGAAATCACTTTGGAAAAAATGTACAAGTTTTTGAACAAAAAATGACAAGTTGGTCCATCATATAAATGGTGTTGATTATCATGGTACAGAGTTAATAACATCTATCATACCCCACCAGCTGCCCAATCAGAACACACCATTATCATCCCGGCATAGTGTTATCAATCAAATCCCATTAATACTCACCCCATCTCTGCACAGTGCCACGGTATGTTCAATTCCACAGGCCACAGATAAAACTTTGATCCTGAATCATAACATCATACAGACCATTACACCTCATTTCCCTGGATGAGGGGATGGGGGGAGGGGGGGGGGGGGGTGACAAATACTTTTTCATTATGAATCATGATGAAGGTTGATAGTTGGTGATGGTGGTGAAGTTAATGATGTAATCATGAGCTCTAAACCTAGACAATGATGATGGCATTGGTGATGATGGTGGTAATGATGATGATGTCAATGACGATAGTGAAGACGATAGTGACGATGGTGGTAATAATTGTGAGAAGAATAGCAACATTACTGATGGAGCCACGCTAACCTTGAAGTATTCATTTGATGTTTAAAGCTTGACCTGATAGTCTCATTTTGACGCTACACTAATCACAATACAGTTGATTTGTTGGGGTTGCAAGCTCAACTATGATAACAGGTGCTATTATGTTGTGTTGAAGATGATCATAATAACACTGACCTGTGCATGTGAAGTATTTCTACTCTGAATGGAATAGATTTGCCTTCTTCTTCAATCAGGTCACCATGTCCAAGCCTAAAACAGGAACAAACAACACCTTGTGTTTTCAGAAAAAAATCTTGTTATCTCAATAACATATCTCAATGCTCAGCCGATGATGGTCCAATCACGATGAACCTTACTGACCTGCCCTTGTGTGACTTGCCCCATGTGTACACGTCACCTGATGCACTGATTACAGCAGTATGCTGCTGACCACAAGATAACTTGACTTGCTGGCACAGCATGTCTATGGTGCCGTTCTGGAATCAAACAGATTAGTGGAATATGAGCAGAAGACTGAAGGAAAACTGTTTTTATGATCTTCAACCCAAAGGAGAACACCAAGGCAACATTCCAGGGTATAACCATTCATACGATATTTTTAGTGTCTTACTCTTTTTCTGATGTTCATTTTGTTGGAGGAATTTGGATGACCACAAACGTACTGAATATTCATGATCCTGTGAATGAAAAAAATGGCACAATTGAGTCCAAAAGGGTATCTCCCAACACTTTTTGCTCTAAGATCATAATATCAAGCAAAGTCCTAAGAGTTATTTGTCCAAGCATTCCTAGGGTGTTGTTACCTCCATCTGTACTAAGTAAAACTAACCTGGTACATGGATCTTGTTCTTGCTCTCTTTTGTAGTTCAAGACAAGCAAGGTACAGAGGAAAAGATGAAGAAGATCTGAAACATGTGGAAACCTGTGTTCATCCTGAAACAGCCACAAATGATTATCAGTCAAGAATGGTTGTATCATAACAACATAGACTAAAGTATGATCATGTTCTAGTAATGACATTGATTATGAAGATAATAATAGTTATTGATGCCACAGTGCAATTTCTTACGACTCTGAAAACTATTGTAGGATGTCACGTGCCATGACCATGAAAGTACCATGTCGTACATTCTCAGTGGCTGAGCTGTGGCCTTCAGCACACTAGTACTATTGATTCAAAGGATCTTGTTAATCATCAATTCTGTGCTGTGACAATGCCTTGTACCATACCAATTCACATTTATATCTAACTCTTATACCCACCATGGTCAGACTGACAGTACTTTCCAGCGAAATGAGTGATGTAATAGAACTCTCAGAAACAGACCTACATTTATTAACGAAAAAGCACAATTAGCTGGAAGTAAGACCATTAGAAATCAATGGTGGTGTAGAAGTAGGGGATGTTTGGTTTGATTCCACAAATTGAGGTCACATGTAAATTTTTTAGGTTTAATCTAGGGTTTTGTATATAATATGACATACAATAATCTGAATCCAATCTACTTTTAATTTGCTTAGTTACCGGGATTTGGGAAGAGTCTTCAGTTTTGTAAGAAGCGACCGAAAGGAAGGTCGGGAAGGATCCAGAACATGTGCAATATGCACCAGACTCTCCTCATCCAAGGCTATCAAGTGATGTAATAGGAAGGTTAAATGGGACAAGATCGTCTCAGGCTGAAAGTAGAGAGAACAAAAACCACTTAGTTAGAAACCTTCCAAATTTCTCAAGAAATTTGGCAGAAGACACAAAAACCCGCACAGGCCTTACCTTTGTCAGAAGAAAATTGATAGCATCTTTAGGGTCCATACTGTACAAAAATGATCCTAAAAAATGCAGGACAGAATCAAAACCTACAGTACGAGTACATGACGCAAAAGTGAATGATGGCAGAGTCAGTATATTACCATTACAGCTTCTGCTGACCACATCAGTGAAACCACGAGCTGCTAGCTTGTTGAGCAGGTCTGTTGACAGGTGTACTTGACCCGTTTGATAAAGAACTTCAAGTGCTTCAATCATCAAACCACGTGCCTGGTATGATAATTATACAAATAATATACAGTAAGTATGGTTAGTATTACTGATTGAGTATAGTCAGGTATTGTGTGCAGTCAGGCATAACTGAATATCTTACATTTGAACAAGATAGACAAGCAATGTAAGTTTAATTTTGCAAAGTTTAATTGTCTCAGACATCATTAACACTTACATTTCTCATCCAGCTTGTCAAATCCTGTCCAAAAGTCACTGTCGTTAGTATCTTACCTTTGCCACATCAAAGACATGTTCTTTCAGACCATGTGAAGCAAGCAGCTTCAATGCACAATACTCATCATAGTCAAAATTGTCATTGAGAAACTGACTGAAATCACAAATAAACAAATTACTGGAAAACAGACAGCAACAATAGCAATGTCAAAACAACACATGGTAACCAAGGCAACAATATCACTGTCAAAACAACATGGTAACCATGGCAATCAATACCACTGCCAAAACAAGATATGGTAACCAAGGCAACGATATCACTGTCAAAACAACATGGTAACCATGGCAATCAATACCACTGTCAAAACAACATGGTAACCATGACAATCAATACCACTGCCAAAACAATATATGGTAACCAAGGCAACAATATCACTCTCAAAACAACATGGTAACCATGGCAATCGATACCACTGCCAAAACAAGATATGGTAATCATGGCAATCAATGCCACTGCCAAAACAAGATATGGTAACCAAGGCAACAATACCACTTTCAAAGCAACATGGTAGCCATGGCAATCAATACCACTAGTACTGCCAAAATAACACAATAACAATGCCAACAATACAGTTACCAAGACAACAATATGGTACTCAAGGCAACAATATGGTAACCAAGGCAACAATATGGTAACTAACCATAACATCACCAAACATTCTTATTCTAATCCACCTACCTGAATGCTTCTCTCAATTCTTGGTGTTTGTTAGTATCACCACTAAACTGTAACACCTACAGGTAGATAACAAGAACAAACCTTGGAATGTCTCTATCAACATGACTTGATACGGTACAACCAATACCACCTACCTGCTGTACAAAGCAGTTGAGTGCAAGGTTAGAGAGCTGTTTACGTTCTGCTGTGTGAAAATCACTGTGTTTACTGAGAGCCTAAAATTCATTAAAATATAACCTTGTTATCATTAACACCAACAACTATATTATTTAATCTATATCAAAAGTTGATCAATTCAAAGAAGTGATACAATCCAATTACATATTTCATAATAAAATACCTTGTACTATATGTACAATTACCAGATAAATTGTACTCGAGATCGTGCGATTTCCTATACATACTGGCCATGTTCGTGATTTAATTACCTGCCGCAAATATGTTAAAATGTCTCCAATCCTCTTGTGTTTTGCAAACTGTGCAACTCTTTTACTGAAGGGACACTAAAGAAAGCAAAGAAGACCAGGCTATGAATTTTCCATTGGTCATACATGTTGGCCCACTATCAGCAGTGTGTAGAATAACAGACAGGCATCTTATGGCTTAGGCAGTTGGGCAGACTGCAAAGATTTTCACTAACCTTGGAAAGCTGGTAGAGTTTCATAGCATGCTCATACTTGGATTGATTGAGAGCTTCTTCTGCAGCCATCTGTGCATAAAACATATTGACATCTAGTTAATCAGTCTGGGGTTATTACTATTAATAACTAACACATACTTTATCATCATAATAATTACCTGATACAACATGTTTACATCTAATCCTGTGGTTATTGCCAACATGTCTGCTGCTGTATTGTCTGTGTTGTTAATGGCTAAGTCGAGGAACAGCTTCTCAGGGGACACACTGTGAGAAAGATCTGAATTTAAATACAAATTCCACCACACTTTACAATCTTTTATCTCTGCACTCCACCTCAGCACCTTGGTCTACACTCATAGATGGCACTTGTAGTAACTAGAATACACCCATCAATATTATACACCTTGGTAGGCACATCTGCTAGCCTACCTTGGTCTACATTCATAGACGGCACTTGTAGTAACTAGAATACACCCATCAACATTATACACCCTGGTAGGTTATATCTGCCAGCCTACCTTGGTCTACATTCATAGACGGCACTTGTAGTAACTAGAATACACCCATCAACATTATACACCCTGGTAGGTAGAAAACTATCTACATCTTCTTCCATCACATCAGAAGCTTGTCTCAGTCCTTCCATGGTTTTTGTTTGCTTAAACAAACCAACAACTTGTTCATCCTTTGGCAAGACGAAGGTTTGGATTATACTGGACTCTGCTCTCTGAGAAAATAATGACAATATTGTTCTGGTTAAAATAACAATACTTCAAACTACTTTTCAAATCAAACCAATAAAAATTGCCTTTTATTCTACCTTACCAGCTTGAAAATTATTTTCTTACTACAAGCTATTAAATGACTATATATTCATGAAGAATGTAGTGCGTCAATTATTAAAGTCCTTAAGAAAACAGATTGTATTACTCAATGATATACTGTACCATTACTTACATGTGGTGAACGTGGAACAGATTGTGATGTTTCTGCAAGCTGACTGGAAATAATACTAAGTGATGTCTACAAAGAAGAAATTAAAGACATAACTAGAGGTCATTTGTACAGTTTATACCATAGAATGATTCCCCTCTGATCTATTAACTATGTTTATACTCATCAACTGAAAACAATATTTTTTAACAAGAATCACAGAATGCAATACTAAATTCAGAAGTCAATGCTCGTGAAGAAAGAAAAATTCTCCCTTTACTTTAAATTGATATTATTGAATTCATCTCATAATATAACTCCACCACACATGGTTTTAGAGCCGATTTACCTTCCCCTGGTTATCATGTACAACACAAAACACAAGACGATCAGTAAGAATGAATTGTGATGTTCCAGAAGGAAGTTGATAGATGAACATGGGAAGGTGTTCTACATCTGTATCATACACCTGTAGTGAGAAAAGTGAAAAGAAAATTTGTTTTTAAATCAACCATGCATCTAGAGCTGTGTATCTAAGCCTGATATCAGAAGTAAAGTGGCAAGTGAGGCTAGACCATTACTCTCTATTTCCATATTACAATAATCATGATAATAAATATAAAAGTAAAACAACGTTTTCAACCACACATGTACTCCTTTTGCCACTTTTTAGGGTTCATGGCAGTCAGAGAGTCTAAGAAGGTTGAATGTGTTTTTCTCTCAATGGTTATTCATTTTTAAACACAATTCTCTTATGTCATAATTACAAAAGGTGTACAGAAATGCACTGTATTAACTTACCTGTAATATATCTGTGCGCTGGTTATGTGCTCCAATAAACACTTGGTTCCTGGCATGTTGAACAGAAAACTGTACCTCTCCCATTGGAGACTGAAGATATGAATAAAGATTAGCATTAACATGTATATACATGACTGTACAACATGCAAAGTGAAAAAATTCTTTATTTTAAGATTAAAAAGATATGTCAGTAAATTTAAAGGTTAACTCTTATCAATAAGAGCTAATGCTTATATGTTTACTTCATTTCCTCTCAAAGGAATCAAAAATGATGTTGGAATAAGTTTGTGAATTTGTCATAAATCATCATGATTCTCTAATGTTCTTAAGGTTAAAGAATAGTGTCATATTGCATACCTTGACTGGCATTGGTTTGAGTCTATCTTGCCATTCAGTCACAGCCTGGAAACTCTCCAGAGGAATCCCCATCATGCCGACCATCTCATACCCCAAACCAGAAGCCACAGAGGGACTGCTCATCTGATCAATTGATCGGTGCCGCTGTGGTAATGACTTACTTTCAAGTACTAACTGCCAGGTCTCCCCTGATGCTGTTCCTATCTAGGGTACAAGGTGATGTAACATATAAATTCCAATTCAATCATGGAGCAAGGTTTGTTAGAAATAGAAATAATTTAAACATGCAGTATTTACCATAACTGAGGTAACTTGATGCTGTTTATCTTGTAATAACTCCAGCGTTGAGATACTCTCCTTCAGATCCACAGATAGCATGGCGATACCTTTACACAGATCCACAAACATCACTTCACCAAGCTACAAGTAGAGGTTCAATCAGCATCAGTCTGTATGAAGATTATCTCTTATATCATACAAGATTATTACTTACCTCTGTTCCAACAATACACATCTGGAAGTTGTCCTCTGTGTGCCACCAGATAACGCTACAAGGCTGACCTAGATATCCAACATTTGATAAAAATGAATGAATGGATGAATATATGGATAAATGGATAGATAGATAGATGGATGGATGGATGGATGGATGGATGGATGGATGGATGGATGGATGGATGGATGGATGGATGGATGGATGGATTGATGAATGAATGGACAGATGTACAGATGGAATGAATGAATGAATGAATGAATGAATGGATGGATGGATGGATGGATGAATGAATGGACAGATGTACAGATGGAATGAATGAATGAATGAATGGATGGATGGATGAATGGATGAATAAATGAATGAATGGACAGATGTACAGATGGGATTGATGGATGGATGGAAAGATAATGTAATGAATGACGGATGTAATAGATGGATGAATCAATAAATCAATGATTGCAGAAGCTACTATGTCTTACTTCTTCTGCCATTAAATTCAACTTGAGTGATATCATCCAGTTTCCATGGACAGCTTTTTGGTGACACTCTGCCTTCGACAGGGACAGAAGTGATTACCGGAACAATGTATAGGTTTGTATCCATACACACACACACAAGCCAACAGCCACTCAGGTCTAATGACATTGCTTTTATGGCTCTTTTTGGATTCTAAGTACAAATAATCATCCTTGATATTAACACATTTCCCCTAAATTTTGGGGAACATTAATCAAAATAAACTGCGAGTTCAAATGACAACAAACAATACCTGAAACCAAGGTATTTGCTTGGTAATGGGTACATCATCTGCACAAACACTCCATACAAGAAGACAGCCTGTGGATTGCAACATGAAGTTTATTGTCAGTACTTCATCATCCTTAACATAACAAAAGCAAAAGTGGCATAGCTTACCGCTAATTAATGGTCACTCAACTTATCGCGTCTTAAAAAGGAGCTATGCTCCAAAAATGTTTACATTTACTTTATGTTAAACATTTTACTAGCTTATAAAGAGATAATAGAGAATATCTCTACAACATAAGCTCAGTTGTGCCTTCAGCAAATAAATCAAACTGAACTACAGATGTTATTAATGGATAAAATCTTACCATTACTGCATAACAATACCATTAGACACCCATACTCATCCTCATACCAAACAGATACTTGAATGAATGGCTGATTGGAAGTATTCACTAATGAGAACAAAATAAATACAAATTTCAATTGTCACAGCTGGAAAAAATGTTTTCAAGAGTTTAAAAGAGAGTAAAGTTTTGTTTATCCTTTCCTGAAAATACAGCGATATTATATTTGCATTACTCACATCTAGTGATAGATTGTTCTGGTAGCTGTACATTAGTTCTTGGACGAACCCTTAACATGTGAGCCAGCTCAAACAGCTCATAGTTGAAGGACACCACATTCCCTGGTGAACCTTCCCGCCCCTTGAAGGACCTGGACTTCGGACTAGACATCCCGTGCGACAACGTGTTAACCAAAAATCACTTCATTCTAAAGCAGAACTTGTATTTAACCAAATGCAAAACGCTAGAACTATGAAGCGATAGATTAAAGAGTTAAAAATTCACGACCAATTATACACTTCCGCCATGTTGTTTCACTTGGGCAGCAAATATCAACAGGCGTTACTAGTTGGTGCTAGAGAGAGACTGCTCTCTAGTGTCCAGTCTTTATCGGAATCAAACAGAAGAACCCTATATCCACGATATCCACGTGGCCGGCAACATGGCTGGTGTCTTACGACATTTTTTAGAGCATTTGAGCCCTGATCAACTTTTAGAACTATTATCTCGATATTTGGCGACACCAGAATCAAATCGTGACAGTGAATTTTACTTGTCTTTGAAATCGGTTGTCATAACATTGAAAGAACAAGACAAACTATTGGATGATTTGGTGTGTCGTGTTACCCGAGAATTATGCCTTCCAGTAGTTCGATTTGGAGATTCACACGAAAACAGGCACGAAATACACATTGTATACGAAATCACAGCACTCTGTTGTGCATTTGGTCCGAGAAATCTAGTCCAAGAAGTTGCTAGTCTATGTTTAGAAGGCCTTTCAAATCACTCCAAAGAAATAACCACCCAAACTGGGCTTCCTGTGGTGGTATGTGTTGATTTTATCAGCTACTTGATGAAGGATGATGTCAAGCATGTTGTCAGTGAAGATCTGAGAAAAGAAATGTTTGAAAAGTTGTTGGCTGTATTTAATGATTCTGATGAGCTGATGTGCATGAAGATTACTAGTTCTGTTCTTCCTCTATTTTTATCTCTTGATACAGCCGAGGGACAAGAAAGGATACGTGTAAGTAACTACGAACCAACAGGGTTTGAGAGCTACACCTTTTGAATACATTCAGATTTATATGCAAATTTGGCATTGGTGGTGGTGGTGGGGGGGGGGGGGGTGGGGATGACAAAGACAAGCATACCACAAGTCTCAATATTCATTATTGGGAGTATTTTGAGTGTTTGAAGTAACCTGCTATTACATGTATAGCTGTTACCGCTCGCCTCTCACCACTGTGGTCTGGGTTCAAGACATGGCTCAGACTTGATCATATGTGAGTTGAGTTTGTTTGTTGTGTTGTTCTCTCCCTTGCCACAATGGTTTTCTCCAGAAACTCTGATTTCCTCCCTCCGTAAAAAGCAACATGTGAGTTGAGTGTTGTATGTTGTAAATATAGAATGTAGTGGTTGTGCGTGTGGAGGGAACCTCATGGAAGAGCCCCGCATGGGGAGTGGTGGTTGTAAAAAAATAAGTTTTTTAAAATAAGCATAGAATAGAGAAGGTAGTGAAAGTTGACTTCAGGGTCTTTTACAACTGAACACAAGGGTCTCAAAAGAGCTGCAAGTACATGTATCATATCATATCATATGGCAAAAATATAACATTTGCTTAAATGCTGTTTTGTAGATTGTTTGGAGAATGATAAAAGAGATGTCTGTTGACAAGCATAATGGCGATGGCGTTATCAAGTCCTGTTATTCTATTATGTGTAGTCTGGCCGACTTTTTCATTACTGATAGCAGCAGTAGCAATCATATACTATGGGACTCAAGGTTCTGGGAACTTCTACAGGAAGGGCTCTATATTCAAGACCCATTATCCAGCAAGAGATCTATGTACCTACTAAAAAGGGCCCTGGATCTTGTTGACAAGCAGAAACTCAACATGGAGGTTAAAGGTGACTGTGGTGCTGTTATATTCTACTGGAATACACAACAGAGAAAGTATTTGATGGAAATATGGGAAGAATTCGTGCTGTTGATGGAAACACTTAATGAAACACAAGTAAGAACAAGACCCTTGGAGGGGTGGAGGGTGGGGGCGAGGTAGACTGGGATATCTGGGTGGGAACAGTTACCTGAGTCTCTAACAATCTAAAGGTGAAGAAAAAATATCCTGCTAAGTTTGAAAGACAGTGATAGAGCTAACACTGTGAGTGAAAGCCTTTTAGAGTAAAACCTTCATACTGTATGCCATACTACTGATTTCATTGAAGTGTGGCATGCATTAAAAAATTCGTCAGCGAATTTGCCTACGAGACGCTTGTGACTCCTCCCACTTGGAGGTGTGATTTTGTCTGCATTCCTTTCTCGGCTATTCCCGTGCAACGTTCAATTCAAAATTATGGCGGCGAGTAGAAGGTATGAGTTCAAAGTTGAGTATGGAAGCGGGGGAAGTTTTCGAGTAATTTCTGCAAATTTTCCAGGAGAAAATCCTGTTATGATATCCCCACCACTTTCAACAATATCATATATAACGAGAGATCTCAAATCACTACTTATGCTCTTTCCCCTACTGTAAACACAACCAAGTTCGTTTATGTTCATTGTGCATTTCGCGAGAAAGGAATGCAGACAAAGTCACACCTCCAAGTGGGCGGAGTCACAGCGTCTCATAGGCAAATTCGCAGACGACTTTTTTAATGCGTGCCACACTTCGATGAAATCCGTAGTAAAACCAAAATCATTGAAGAAATCCATTTTGAAGGGTTAAAGTGTGTGTATGACAAGTCAATTTCAAGTACTGTTCTCCTTACTGATCTTTGCTTGTTTGTGCAGAGAATACTGCTTACTGCTTTTACCTTGGGTATAATGGTTTTTCATCATTTCTTGTTTAACGGCTTCACATGACAAGACACATAAATATGGATACAACACAAATGAGGTATCTTATTCGCAAGGGAATAACGTGTTATTTTTTTCCAGTCCGGTATCCTGAAAAGTTGTGCATTCTCATTGGCTGTTTGAGCGGGCGGTATTTTGTCTGTATCTACCCGCGCTCGTGGTCTGGTATCCTTTGCCGCTAAACAACAAAACAAAAAGATTACAAAAACAAGTAAAAATAATACGGGAAAAAAATGAATAAGTTATTTACCGTCCTGTAGTCGGCCCGGATAGGGAAGAACTGTGCCCGAGGTCTTAAATATATGGACCAAAGCCGTTATATCCAGACCTCCTGGCCAGTAAATAACATATATGTCTGAAATGGGAAACATTAATATGCCCAAGGTAAAGAGACTTATAATATCAGTTTACTGACAAAGAACATTACCCTATTCTGTTTAGGTTCATGTTATTAAACCAGTTCTTCCAAGGATCTCTAAGATTATCACTGCCACCGAGAAAAAGCAAGATGGTATGTTGCCAACATTATCTTACTCTCTTTACTTCATTACTTAACAAATTTAAATGCTTTACAAAACAAATTTATAAGAAATTTATATTTTGTCTTCAAGGTTCTCTAGCACTACACATAACTTGGTTAACAACTGTTGTCATCAAGGCTTCTTTACACCCAAGCAGATATATTCGTAAATGGGCTGTGATGGAGATCTTAACCATGGACCTGGCTAGAAGCCCTCTACTTGTACCAACCAACTGGTCCTTTCTGTTAGGTCATTTCCAAGCTATGCTTAATGAATATGCTATTTATGGACCAGATGATGAAACTGGTAAAGCATCACCAATTGGGACAGCACTTGTTTCCTTTTACGATAGTTGTTTATCATCTCTTCCTAAAGAACAACATGTAGACTTTCTTACTAATCTACTGACTGCTATAAAGAATCAGAAGTTTACTTCTGTACCAATGGTTTTCATTTGCCAATCCTTGTCATGCATTGACAACACTTGTGTGTTGGGTTCAGATGCCTTACAGAAGATGAGGAATATCCTGGTCCAGCTAAGAACGCATCCTACACAGATGAGAATTCCAACAAAGGAATTCATTCTTTCATCAGCTGCCAACCTTACAGACCCCAATCTTCTTGACTGGGATGTTATCTTCCACTTCTTGGCAACAGGAAACTTAGAAGAGTGTCTTACAAGAGGGAGTTGGTTGTGGAATGGTCTGTGTGAGTGGCTATGGAAAATAGAGTCACAGAAGCAAAATGTCCACAACAAGGGAAATTCATCAAATGGAAACCATCTTTGCGAAGGAGTTTTTCATTTTCTTGGAAAAAAAGTTGAAAGTTTTCTGAATAATTCAGACGTGCTTGATGATTCCATAAATAATGATACTGAAGCCCTTGGTCGCCTTATCATTGCTGCAGTTGATACTCTTCATAAAAACAAGTGTCGACAAGATTATCACAGCTCATCTTTCATTTCTCTCCTGAACAACATGACACAGATTTTTCATGACGCAAGTACGCGACTGTATATGTCAGAGACAAAACTATCAAAAGCCACAAAACTCTTGAGTACGATACTACGAGTTTTGAATTTCTCTGCCGATGACTACACAAGTTCTCATAATCACGCGATCATTTTATTGAGTCAATCATTAAAAAAATCGTTGTCTGACATCCTTAATCTTATGCAAAGAAAACTAACGACTTCTGACGATGAATTGTCTTCAGGAAAGACGTACCTTGATTTGTGCAACTCTTTGCATTGCTTTTTTGCAGATTCAGATTTTGCTGCGAACAGCTCGTTGAAATCAAGTCGAGCAGAGTTTTACAAGTTCGTTGAAAATGTTGTTGAAATCAATGCAAAGACAATACAGCGTTTCCAAGCAAGTCAAAATTATGAACTCAAAGAATTGGTACATTTTCAGCAATCAGTCTTATTTGTTGCCTGGTATTGTGAAATAATACCAAAATGTAAAGAAGACCTTTCAGCCTCTGCTTCGGAACAAATATTATATGCTATTCCATCATTCCAGTTGAACATGGAATTCAAGAAGCTAGAAATGGTTAAAAGCGTAAAGAATGAAGACAGCAAAGCAAATAATGCTGCAAAAGGCAGTTCATCATGGGGAAACGTTGTGTCAGAATTAATGAGCGCACTGTGGACAATATCTGCCTTCTTCTTACAACACAATGTAGATCACAAGGCAGAAACAAGTGAAACTGTTGTCATTACAAGTCCAATCAAAGATGTCTTAGGAGCTGCAATAGATGCTTTAGATATTACTTCTAACGTTCTGCCAATCATCAAGACCATTGGCCTTCTGATCCCTAACCTTCTTCAGACAGATGTGGATTCTTGTAGCCGATCACTCGATGTAGTCTGGAAAACCTTAAGAGACATGTGGAGCAACACGACATTTTGGGAAGATTTGCCAGTATTCTTGAATGTATTTTTTAGTCCTGTACTGCTCATGCTCCCAAAAGATCATCCACTGACTAAAAAGATCAAATGGTACTTAGAGACGCTTTTGAATGAAGGAGAAAGCCGTCCAGGTGTGATGCACGCTGTCATCCTGCAGCTAAGTAGTGTTTGGGTCAGTGAATTAAAGGCAGAGTGCCATAAGAGTCTACAGGTTCACCTAGACATCGTCATTCAGATGTTGCTGTTTGGTCCAATGGTCGGTAAAGCAAATAGGATTGAATCTCACGTTGAATCCTACCTTCGTCACCTTGGTAGCCAATCCTCTTTAAGTGCACAGTCATTGGACATGCGCGATGACAGTCAAGTCCGTGTTACCATGATCAATGTCTTGTTAGCCTTAGACTCTACCAACACTTACAACCAAGACCTATTCAAGAGTATTATTCGTAGTCTCATCGTGTGGGATCAAGAAATAAACACTACACAGACTACTATTTACATCAACTCTCTGTATCACCGCAAGAAACACCGCGCATGGCAAACAATCCTGGTACTTTTGCCGCTGGCTATGAAACGCGATACTGAAGGCTACTTTGCGAGAGAGATTCTTGAGAATGTTTTCACATCAATGCAGGATCAAAACCAGGTGTCAGTGCAGAACTTTCAGCAGTGGATTGCACTCAACATCTTGACGGGGTATGTTACAGTGTGACTACTATAACCGGGGCAAGCTAGATAGCGAGAACGAATCAAATTGTAGAATGAAAACAATACATTTCAACTTTGGGTAGTGGAGCCAATCGGAAACCAGCAGGGAAAAAAAGCTTTTCAACATAACTTTTTGTCACGCTAGAAAATGACGATGACTATCTAGTTTGGCTATCTAGTTGTGTCATGGAAGATAAGAGGAACCATCATCCATGGCTATATGCAAGTAACATTAGGGACAAATCACCATTCTCGCTTATTCTAGGTTTCTGATTGGCTAGACATTGGCTTGGCATTGTTTTCGAATTCATCTACAATTTGATTGGCTCTCATTGTCTGGGTGGCCCCGGTTAAAATAGTCACACTAATATAAATCACGAAATGCCTTGAATAAAATTATTACTTTTGGGTCCATAAATGATTCCGCAACCTTCCTCTAGGCTGATCTAAGCCAGGGGAAGCCCGGGATAACTTACAGATCGTGAGGGGGAAGGGAATCGGGTAGCCCTCGAATAAAGGGAGAGACCCGAACAACTCTACTCACCTGTAATGCCAAGTCTAGACCCAAGACCCCAGACGCTAGAGGCGAGTGCTCTTACAATAAACCTACCTTGATTTCCCAACAACATGAAGATTTTTAATTACTGCGATTCCCAGTCACACGCGACCAACTAGACCTTCATCACAAATGAAAAATTGAGTTTAGGTGGACGTCAATCAAAAGGGTTTCTATCGTTTCTATTGGTTTCTACACCAGGACTGATGTGAATACTCACGTGAACACGTGCAAACGTGCAAAAATCGTCCTTATCTCATGCTTCTTGTCAATGTGAATTTCTCGCTCTGGATATATTTTCTTTAAAATGTCACAGGATTCCGGCTCCGAATCACCGAACGCTTGATTGCAAAGCTTTTGCTCAGCTATGACTATGATTTGAGTTTCTTCAAGATAGGATAAGTCAATACTGATAGTTTGCAGTTAAACGTTTGCATGAAATTCGGAGTCGGAATCCTTTAGACATGTTTAAGAAACCCTTTTGATTGACGTCCGCCAACTCAATTTTTCGTTTGTGATTTTGGTCTCAGTTGGTCGCATGTGACTGGGAATCGCAGTAAGAACGGCATGTCTATACTGGCTTTATGTTAGTGTGTTGTATCTAAATATGTTTTTTTAAATTGAATAAAGCGTTTAAGCCTGATAGTTTTTTTTCTTTTTTGTATTATAAGGAATCCATACCTGACAACACTACTCTGGGATGAACTGCTCTATCACCAAGATAAAAAAGTCGGCAGGACGGCATTACTGGTTACCATAGCAATGCTGTATGCTGTTCATTGTGTACCCACTGATCAAGGAAAACGAGATCTCGTTTTCAACTCTGCAATAAATGCAACATTCCCCTGGGTGACAGCCAGTCATCGTAATGTACGCGTGATTGCACAAGTGGCTGTCCAGAAGATGTGGTATTGCTGCGTATCCGAGAACCTGCTGTGGGTGTTAAAAGAAAACCCCATTATAGAGCCTTGCTTGGCACTTATCAAGGCGGCTAACGACACCCTGGCGGAGAAGATTCGACTTCTTGAATCCTACTTCGTTTTTGACTTCCACCCTATACGAGATTTGTCTATGGAGACTATCTTCTACACTATTCCAAAGCATTCAGGGATCACACAAGAAGAGTGGGTGGAACCCAAAGATTTTCAGCGATCTGTACTTGGGAAGACTGTTTGGGTCGAACCCGACGAGTTTCAACAATCACCTTTCGTGGACAGCATATGGAGTAGCTTACAAAGAATACCACTGTACAATAAAGACCGCAGGCTCGCTAACTTTCAAACCATGCCATATGACAATAAAGAGAAGTTTGGTGTTCATTTAGAACGAAGAATTCGCGAGGAAAGAAAACCGAGTTTGAAAGTGGTTGAAACCGAGATTAAGCCGGCTGGTCAAGAATCTGACAACGCTGTCTTGAATGTTCAAAAGAAAATGATCGCGTGGAAGATCGTCCCCCCGGAAGAGGTAATGATGGCCGACCTACAGCAGCAGAGGATGCTTGCTTTACAAAAGTCATCTGGGGGCAACCTCGTAGTCGTAGCCTCGTTGATTGACAAGGCACCGAACCTAGGAGGACTGTGTCGAACCTCGGAGATCTTTGGCGTGAGGAAACTGGTGCTAGGGAGCACAGACATCATGAAAGACCATAATTTTAAGGTTAGTGTTGTATGGTGATCACCCGTAACAACAGTAGACGCTGTTCAAGATGTCTTTTAATAGTGGCACAGCGTTGTCCCATGTCAAAACTCCATGGAATAGGATTCTTTGTTAATTTGATTAGTTATAGATTTTGTCGAGCGCTGCCGGTAAATAAAGAAATGACACTAAAGGGATAACAAGTGGTAATATGTTTTTTTTTTCATTTTGTTTCAGACCTTAAGTGTCAGTTCAGCCAAGTGGATTGACATCGAACAGGTTCGACTAGCGGAGCTTAAAGGATACCTACGAGACATGCGGCATCAAGGCTACACGCTGATTGGTGTAGAACAAACGGCCAATAGCCAGCCTCTGACCCTGTACCAGTTCCCTCATGATGCTTTATTGTTGCTAGGCAACGAAAAGGAAGGCATCCCGGCTGATTTGATTCAGTTGCTGGATGAATGTGTGGAGATCCCACAGGTCGGTATTATTCGTTCTCTTAATGTACACGTCAGTGGAGCGCTCCTTATATGGGAATACACAAGACAGCGCCTGCTTACTGCACACAGTACCGCTGAATAAAACGACGCACAACAAATAATCGGCAAGACAAATCCGTGGCAAGACATATTCAAACATTTCAAAAGTGATTCATTCATTTACTGCTCAAGGCAATTTATTTTTTAGCTTACCGTCGTATTTTCAAGAGTGTTTTTATAATATGAAGTAAACTTAGCGGAACACTTATGATTTTAATGCTTGTCTGCAAACGAGACTCATCAAGGAAGTCGCTTCACGTACTCTAGACCATCGCTTGTTCGGCGCTTGTTTGATTTTTTGGTTTTATAACTAAACTACCGCGGTAAAAGAAAATGAAACAAATAGAAAATGGTAATTAAGGTATTGAATGTAAAAAGACTTGGAGCACTTTAGAATTGCGTGGTGCGAATTGTTCTTTGATAATCAAAATAGGATGTTTTATGAATTCATAATGGTCAATATTTTGTTTTTTATTTTTATTAGTAAGTAAATAAGCAGGAATAAAACCTAAAACTAAACAATCTTGTCTACTGCATGTTTTCTTTTCGATAGAATATTATGTTTCCCTATTTAGATAGTTATCAGAAACTCAAATCCGGTATGTTGCCGTTATTCTCGGCTGTAAATTTACGAAAACATAAAGCAAAGGAAAACAGGAAAGGCTGTGTGGTGATGCTATCGATGTATCTTGTACATACATCAGGTATCAATGTATCGCTTGCAGTATAAAGTAATTTTTGCTCCGTTGAAACCGGCTTTCCTTTAATGAGAGAATTGATTTATTGAAGGATGATTTTCCAGAGACGCTAAAACGCAGAGTGCGTTAGTAGAACTGAAGTAAATTTTGCTTCGTTTAAGCTGGCTAATGTTAAATCCAAAGGAAGTGTTTTAGTTCACTATTCTGCCAATACTAGACGTGCTTTCAACCTTGATGACAAACGAGGGTATTGAAATGGTTTAATAACAGCACGCTGCTGGTTTAAATTGGTTTAGAACACTCTAGAGATACTATTAATGAATACTGATACGAGAATAAGTAGCAAAGCTTTCTTTACAACGTTTTTTTCTTTGACTCGATCCAGACTTGGTAGACGGCTCAATTGTGTTTCTTAAAGAGCTTCGGGCCAACGCATTCGGAAATGACTTTTGTAGGGAGTTATTTTAGCATTGCGCACACATGAAAAAAGAAAGGTTTTGTAGTTTTCTTATTGGAAACGATCCGGAAATCTACGGATGATAAAGAAATAACAAAAGAAAAGTTGTTTTTGGGTTCGCTAAAGGCGTGGGGCGCTAGCAAATGGATATTGACCACTCTTTTTTTTTTAATATTTTGATTATACTCTGTCTGGTTCTGTTATTCTATATTCTTAATCTCAATATCCCAACACCACGCAATTCCTAAGAAGAAAAATAATGACTTAAAATGAAGGAGTTTTTATATTAATAAAGATGGTGCCGTTAAAAATAAACTTGGACAGCTGTAGTCAAATCTTTCTATCCCTTCGATATCTGATAAACTTTTCAAGGAGCTACAAAACAAAGCATTCTTTTCCTACTTTGATCGATCATGGTTCTTAGCTTATCTCCAAGGGACTAATTATATTCCTCGATTTCATTCTCAAAGTAACGAGATTGAAGTCAAAGGTGGCTTGATCCCCTGAATAGCTGGGCGATCAAAGGGAACGATTTGTTGTGTTTCTACAGTCAAGGTTCCAGCCAAAACTGTGATAACAACTTGTTCTTATCTTCACTTCACTTGTTTTTCACTTCGTCTTTTGGGCGTCACGTACGTTTGCTTATCTTTGACAGTCGCCTCGACCTTGAAATCTAATTTTTGTTTTATAAATTAGTGGAGACAATCTCAACTTAAGGTGGCTGACTACTTTGGTAAATAATAAACAGAAAAATGAAAATTGAAACTTTCTTAACCTGAAATTTAATGCTGATTCCAAAAATGCAAAGAAAATTAGGGTGTCCCGAGCTTTTTTTTTTTTTTTTTTTTTTTTTTTTTTTTTTGAGATAGTCACTCCGGAATGCATTCGTTTGTACAATTTCGGAAGGAAAATAGCGAAAATCAAGCTCTGTACAAAAAAAATCATAAAACCGAAACTAAGGAAGAAACATGAGTAATTTTCTCCGAACACGTAACTTACACTATATTTATAAAATACTGATAAAAGTTGTTTAAATAAACTATTGTAGACAATGGAAAATCTTTTTTTTGTTCAGGTTCTACGGTGTGCAAGTTATCGTAAAAATTGAGCACAAAACAAACAACGATTTTTTACATTGTTCTGATAAACAGAATTGTCTTAAACTTTGAAAAATAATGGGATATTACCTGTTATTCCGGAAAAGAACAAAAAATATAGAGTCCGATCCCTCAAAACGTTCATGGTTCTTCAATAAAATCGTGAAAATTATTCATCGGGTTTTGAGCGCGCGCACATCGCAGGATCAAATCGAATGTTGAAAAGTAGTCGGCCACCTTTAATTAGTTAACATTTTGTAAATTATCACTTAACATCCTGACTTCGATTTTAAGAAGTGTGTAAACTTGTTCATAAATACTTTTAGTTCATTTTTGACGGAGTGTGAGTGCAGCAGTTCAATTCTTGCCTTGCGTTTCATGCTCCCATTATGTCGTCATATATCTAAATACTGATGTAGACTGCTCTCAGTGTTTGCTATACATTTGATTCCATTTTGCGATATATGAAAATCAAGAATTTGAACAGATTAATTGAGTGATGTCCAAGTCAATAAGTGGTGACATGCTGCAACACAACAGTCGCAGCAAACGTCTTGCAAATCTCGTATTCTTCAATCTGTCAAGATTGCGCCAATTCGGCCTTTTTAGCCTGCAAACGAGATTCAAATCTATAGACATTCGGAGTATCGAGTTAAGCTTTGAATTCAGCATCAATCGTGCTAGCTGTCAGCCCATTTAAGCGGGGAAATGTGCCATCAAACGGTAGTTCATATACGCCGAGAATGATTTATTTTTTTATTATTTTTTCTTAAAATTAAATTGTAATGACTTGATGTTTACCAAAAGTACATTAGGGATGAAGTTCTGTCATAGACGATAATTCAAATTGATTCCTATCAACCTGTCTTAACTAGACGAAGTAAAGTTCAAGATCTACAAAGCTTTCGCTGTCGTATCACAGCGTGGGACAATCACAACAGAGCTAGGCTCCAAACTAAGTGAAAACCCAAAGATCGAATTAGAATTTAGAAGTTGATTTTTATGGAGGGAGGAAAACCGGAGAACCCGGAGAAAAACCCTCGAAGCACAGGAGAGAACCAACAAACAACTCTACCTACTCACATACGGTACGACACCGAACCCAGCAGAACTCGAACTCGAACTCCGCGAGAACTTTTTCACTATCTTTTTCCGTCATTTCAAGCTATTGCTGTTCTCTCAATAGAACTGCTTGCAAAAAAAAAAAATTAGAGTCGATCTGACAATAGTTATTTTCTTTCTTTTACCGTTTAAGTCTTGCAGATTGTCACGTACCCAGCATGGGGGAGGTATTTAACACCGTCTAACCCCCTTGACACGTTTTAAGATTGAAGTGCATAACAATACTTTGCATCATAATGTTTCAGCGAGAGGTTAACGTTCCAAAAAAAATTGATTCAAACGCCATATCTTAGTTTTGTTAATTTACAGTCGTTCCAGTTGGTGAATCGTTTTTTGAGGCAATATATTTAAAGGCTAAACATTGGTGGAATTTCAAAGAAACCGAATTTGAAGTAGTCCTTTTTTTTTGACTTGCAGTCATTTCCCTGGCTTGTCGCATCCTTGACACATAATTAGCGAGTAATATCCCGTTTCATACACTTTCAATAAAGTTAAGTTTGTATGGTTTTTTTGAACGTCAAAACTGTCAAACCGCGTTTACAACCTCTCGATCTATCCTTTTTGACTTGATTCTGAACATGGTTTTTCCAAGATGCATATTCTGGATAGCATAACGGAATCTCCAGCTTCTCCAGTAGTAGATGTATGGATTGACGCAGCTGTTGCATAGAGCCAGGGTATTGACCCATGGAAACACCCTCAAGGCTATAAACCTCGAACTCCGAGAACCAAAGAAAAAGGGCAGCACAATAAGAGGAGTGTAACAAATGTAAAACACTCCAATCACTATTGCTATCAACTTTGCGATGGTCTTTTCACGGGTGAATGTGCGTAGAGTGCGAGATAGAGACGGGAAACGTTTCTTCATCTCTGAGCACTGAATACGAACAATGAGGAATATTCCAACATAAAATATCGGCACGGCTATTAAGACTGCGATTACGAAATACTGCGCCACAAAGCGCAGTGTACGATGAAATGAAGAAGCCGATATTCCAATAGCGACAGAAAATAGCCATGTTACCATGACGAGGATGAGCGCAGTTCTTGTTTTCATCATAGTCCGGTACCGGCGAAGAAAGAGAAGAGCAAGGAAGCGGTCAATAGATATGGTCAGGAGACTGCTTACGGACGCTAAAGTCGCTATCCATGTTACAGTTGTACGCAAGGTATTGATTCTCGTGGAAAGAGCTTCATTTAAGTGAGTTATGTACATCGGTTGTGCGACCAAACAAACCAAAAGATCAGAGCCAGCCAAGCTGCAGATGAAATATTCAGTCTTCTGCCATCCGAGATAGCGACACTTAGCAACGACAAGAAACACTAAAATGTTACCAAAAGTACCAATTAAAGTGCTTAGCACGTTCAAAGATGAGAGAAGAACCACTTCAATCTGGGTAATAGCCATTGAATTGACCGTTTTTGTCGGTACGGAGACCTCACTCGAGTTTGGACTTGAAGCCATGGTGTCACAAATAATCTGTGTATCAGAGTAACTGATCTTCAAAACAGGTCTCGCTTTCTAGACGGATCTCTCGTCATTACTTCAAAGACTTTTCACAATTGCCAACACGAAGGGTTTAACAGGTCTACCGGTGACTGCGAGCGAGACTCTAATGGCTAGAAGTACTCCTTCCTTGATCTATTTGTGGTATTTTTTGTGGCGTAAAAGCGTCAGTAAAAAGTGTCATGTTCCGAGTCAAACATAATAACTCTACTGACATTTGCTGCTAACGTATGAGTTTACGGAGAGTCGAGGAAGAGTGGGCGTCAGTGCAAGCTGATCTGTGGTTGGACGGTTAGAAAAACCATAGATTACAAAGCGGATCCTAGCTCGACTCGTGTTTCGAGTGATTCTATCAGCTTACTTAATACAATCAAGTAGATTAACAAAGAAAACAGATCACTAATAACTCTGAATGCAGACAGCGAAAGAGAACTGCATTTCTGGATTGCCGGCCTGTGCGAATCCTATCAAAAATAAATACCAATAGATCGAATTCCAGATCTACACCACCTCCGTTTAGCCGCGCGCAAAACCATAACGACCATGAACTAGCTTAATCTCTCCGAAATTGAATGATCAGTTATCTTAGTTCTCAGATCCGACTTGGTTGTCAATGTAAGGAAGGGTAAGACACTTAGAGTTCTATTCTGACTTCATGAAATTGCTAACCTTGGTAATTGCTAAATCAATGATTTTGTTGGTAATGTCGATGGGCTGTAGCTTGTTAAGGAACTGGGTATTGCTTGCAGGGACGTAGCATGGATTTTCCGGCGAAGAGGGAGGCCCAAATTTAAAAAAGCCATTTTGTTTCAGCCCCAAACAAAAAAATAATAAATAATTTTTTCAAAAAATAATATTATTTTTACAAAATTTATGAAAAAAATGAAAACTACTTACCGTATAAATTTTAAAAAGCCGCCATTTTGTTGAAACAAAGGGGGAGCCCAATCCCCCCCCCCCCGACTACGCCCATGATTGCTTGTATGTCGTAAATACTGCGTTAGCAGCTGAAAGGAAAGTAAATGTCAAGCCAAATAAAAAACAGAATAACTCGTATATTATTTTTCCTTAAACAAAGCAGCAATAAAATAAACTTTGTTAGAATAATATAGTGAAATGACAAGCGAATCATTTTGTAAAACTGTTCTTGTCACAAAATGTTATACTGATAGGAAGGAAAACTGACCACTGATTCGCCACGTGAAAGACAGGGTGTATGGCCATCTGGTAAGGGTTAGCATTAGAATAAGACCTTAATGTAGATGTTGGTTTAATGAGAACACGGGAGAGATATGTAATCCTTAAACTGGCTGCGGGGTTCTTTGAAAAATTAGTAGGATATTAAATATGAGGGATTAATCATCGAATTTCTCTTCCTTTTCGCCGGTTTATACTCGTTACAAGAAGAAAAAATATGTATAGGATATTAAGAACATTAAAAAGGAAAATTGTTTTGAAAGCCATGCTGTTTGCCGTTGCTCTTTGTAAACAGGAATACGTGAGGCGGGAACCAAAGTGGTTTGAAGGAACTAAAGACGTCAGTTCAGTTGTTAGTACTGTAAATCCTTATAATTATTTAATCCTATAATCCAGGTCGTTAAAACTATCGTTTTTTCTTCATTCGTACTTTCATATAACATGCATGAAGTTTATTTTTCAGAGCCATAAAATTAATCTCGAATTTTGTAAGCCTCGTTGTACTACATTATAGTTTTTATTCGCCAAATGTTCAAATACTAACTCTGAGTGCTTTTTGTCTTGTGGCGATATATAATTCCTGTCTGGAAAACAAATAAAATGAATATAAAAATAGACTACGTACACAATTAGTCGAAAACTGACATCGAGGAAGCGAGATAGAGAGAAAAGTTTATTGTGGGTATTTTTTTTGTGTGTACACTTACTTGAATCGTTATCAAAAGATCTCGAGCAGAAAAAGGTGCCGTCGCCTACCTATTCAAGTGAAATATTTGAACGAGACACTTAATAATCTTGTATTTTTGTCGGTGAGGCTTAAAGTCTTGCTATCACACGCGTAGTGACTGAAAAAGCCTTTTAGTAGTAAATTGAAAAATAGATTAACCCAGCAACACTGACTTGGAGGGCTCAGTGATATTTGACATTTAATATGGATTGCTTTGGGATTTTCTCTCTTTTCTTTCCTTTTTATTTAAAAAAAACGTGTACATTCGTCTTGTCCTTGGCTGTGACACCAAATCGTGACCTGATTACTGAATTTTAATTAAGCAAACGGTCTCTGTCCCCTCTACGTAGACTCTACTCGGTTCTTGAGTCTTATAGTGTTTTTATCCTAAAGAGAATGGATTTATACTTGAAATACACGATTCTGACGTCATAAATGTAACTCTCATTTGCTATACTCTTAATGTATACAGTTTCTACATTCTTGATCAGAACAACAATGACGTTTGTTTCTTTTGATTTATTAACAAAAATAAAAAGTTACTTCGTAACTATGGTTACTTTTTGTATCAAATAATGACTGCAATGACGTCAGAGTCGTACAAAAAAATTTCTCTCGATTCAAAATGAACCACTCAAATCAAGCAGTATCATAACCATTCAACTCCTTGACCAAGTATAAAGTCAAAACATTTGGATTAAGGCTTACATGTACAAGTATACTTGAACTGGTGCCGTAGGATAGGTGGGAGGGTATGGATCGAGTAAGGGAGGGGAGGGAGGAAGGTTTGGCCCCGACAGTGATGACCCTCAAAATAACCAAGAAATTAAAGTACTTCACATTCCGAACTGTGTTCTTTAGCATTGAATGACTGAACAATTAACATCTCAAGGCAAAACTTGATAACGCATCTTATTATTCTTTTGACTGATTCGACTGTTGGTATTCGTATAAATTTAGAGCCAAAAGAACTCTAGTCTCCTCGGCAACGGCTGCTGAGGAGACTAAAATAGCTCATTTCTTGGACAAACATGTAGATGAACTAACTGTAGTTCAAATGATTATGAAGTACTGATTGATAAACTAAAAGGCTTCTAATTTGAGCTCGTTAGTAGGTAAATATCCTTAAGGACAAGAAAAACATTGCTAAGAGTCTTATCATTTTCAGTATCCTGTCGTGTAAATCATCAATCATACGAGAAGAGAATATGGCGAGGCTACGTGACTTTGTGCTTTCTCCATGGATTGGCAATACGACATTTATATGTACATAGGCATTTATCCAAAAATGTAATTTTATTTCGTCCTCTTCATAATAAGGCTCAGGGATTATTCGTATTTTTGATTTTACCAAAAGAATAATAGTTGAAACGCTAAAATATATCTGTATGACTGCAGTGTGTGGTTGGTAAGCGATACCTTCACTCCTTAGCAAGTATACTGATCTACATATTTCAATTTTTACTTGATCCCTGCCAGAAAAAAAAAAAAAATGGCGTCGTGAGGCCATCTGGTTAATCATTTTTCCCTTGTCTATCAAACTTTTGGTATTTTTGTAATCAAGATAATCTCTGGTATTTCTTATTTATGTTTGCCCTACTCTATGCCTAAAGTGGTTTTCAAAAAAGTCCTACAATTAAATTTATAATTATGATTAATTTCCAAAAGGTCTAAGCAGCAACAACAAGTGAAATAAAACAGTTTTAAGCAAACAACGACACTCTTGATATTTGGCAGTTTGAAACCAAACATGTTTTGGCAGGTTCGACCGCCATCGTCAGTGATGGTAAGTAAAGTAAGATTACAATATTTATAGCCCGATAGACTAATGAACTAATTTGAGGTTAACGTGATGTAATGCTTCCTTGATTTTTAACGTGTATCTAGAAGAACCTATTGTTCACCTATTGTTCTCTGACTATATATATTAATTGTGGTGATCTCACTTTACTTTACCTTCACTGGTACCCTGCGAGCAGAGTCTCCTTTTAACTCCTCTACGCCCGTGGAGGAGTTAAAAGGAGACTCTTCTCGCAGGGTACTTCACTGGATGATGGCAGTCGAACCTGCCAAAACATGTTTGGTTTAAAACCGCCAAATATCAAGAGTGTCGTTGTTTGCTTAAAACTATTTATAATCTATAATTATTCATAATTTTTCTGACTGGACTCTGGAGATGACTTCCGCTCAGGTTGTCGAAACGTCAGTCACCAACGACAGTCTTCTCAAGACTATATTCACTCACTCACTTCACCGCTGAATTTATAGTTATAATTCTAATAATTCTCATATTCTTAGAAGCTTTAAATATGTAAACAAAACCTGACAAAAAGATTTTTTGTAAATAAGCAAAAGTTCTTTCCATCATTATTATTATTATTCCTCAAGGAAGTGCCTAGCATGGGACTTAGAGTCCTCTTGGCGTTCTCCGGCCCTATTGGGTAGTCTTTCACTTTTATTTTTCTAAATGTGTGTGCCTAGCATGGGACTTAGAGTTCCGTTGCGCTCTCCGGCCCTACTGAGTAGTCTTTCACATTTATTTTTCTAAATGCGTATGCATGTGTCTTAGGGTCCGTTTTATACATGAAGAAAACTTGTCCCTGGTAGCAGGGACACCTTTCTACTCCTCGAGCCAACTATATCAAGCGTTTATATGGAAAGAAGTTGTCCCGAGACAACTATCGGTTTCAGTGGAGATACGCATGCTCAAACGAAAAGTTGTCACCGTTAGGCGAGTTACATGGGGAAACATTGTCCCGGGTACCAGAGTCACCCTCTTTCACAAAGATAGTAAAGGTGCTGATACACGGTGCAACATTGCATGCAACATTGCACGTAACAGGAATGTTGCAGCGTGTGTCTTCCCCAAACTTGTCGCACGCAGCGTTACATGCAACAAATCGCGCTCTCCTCTTACAACATTGCGCGCAACAAATTTCATCATGTGACCATGGCTGCAACATTACCTGCAACATTTTGAAATTTCCACCAAATCAGCTTGCACAAAATTTATAACTGCTGACCAAATATCTTAACATAGCAGGCTGACACAAGCGATGTTGCGTGATTTTGTTGCAATGTGTGTGGCCCCGATTCAAATTTGTTGCTTGCAATGTTGCGTGCAATGTTGAAGAAATAGAAAACGCGCGCGCGTGCTGTGTGCAGTCATAAAGCACGCGGGGGTTGGCAGAACACGAGAGAAGTGTTAGGAGAAGCACGACGCGTAGCGGAGTGCTTCTGGACACTTCTCGAGTGTTCTGCCAATCCCCAAGTGCTTTATAACAGCACACAGCACAGCAAGCAAGTTTTTTATTTCTTTTATGAAATACAAATAAGCCTTTTCATAGTTTAAGAATCGATTCCACTGCGCATGCGATTTTATCCCGAATTTCTCACTTTCTTTTGTTTAATTAAGAACAAAAGAAGGTTTAGACAAAAGAAGGTGAGAAATTCGGGATAAAATCGCATGCGCAGTGGAATCCATTCTTAAACTATGAAAAGGCTTATTACAATAATGGATAGGAATGACGCAACGGAAAGTGCGCGCGCGTGCAATGTGCTCTCATAAAGCACGCGCTCTAAGCCAATCAGAACGCGACATTCATAACAGTTATTTTATAATGCACCGTGTGCCAGCACCTTAACCCTATCAGTAAGGTGACCCGGCTTCTAGCCGAGACAAAGTAAAATATCTCATGTAAACGGTCGAGATGAATTTACAAAGAAAAAAGGGAAAAGTTAGTTCGCCCAGGGTAGCTCGGGGGAAAGGGCATCCCTTCTACCAGGGACAAGTTTTCTCCATGTAAACGGCCCCTCTATTACCCAATTTATAGTAAACTCGACAAAATTACTCGACTCTGATTGGTCGAGAGGAGTACAATTATAGCGTTAATTGTACTCCGTAGGAGTACCGAATTAAGTCGCTATGGCAACAAGGTCAAAACAATGTCAAATCAATTATTTTCTATCATTTTGTACTTAAAAAACATAAATAAAATTTTAAAGCCGTAAGAACTAATCTTTTTTATGCATTTCAGTTGCACGATGGACTGAAAATCGGCCGCCAAGTAGACGAAGATGAACGGCGTCGCTTCGAATTTTTTACTGAAATTTTGTTGAGTGAACTATAAACAAAAAATCACACGATCTTCTCGTACAATTTGGAATTAATAGACACTCGTAATGTTTTGAAAGTTCTTTAATTGCACTCGCCTAAAGGCTCGTGCAATTATAAGAACGTTCAAAACATTACTCGTGTCTATTAATCTCCAAATTGTACTCGAAATCGTGCGATTTCCTATACAAATTTGTTGAAAAAAAATTCATTTGGCTTCGTTAAATGAGGTTAAATCTGTACTTCTGACCAGCGGTTGACCCTTCCCTTGTTGTCATGGTAACCTAATATAAGCAGAACTCAAAATGGCGACTCAAGTCCAAACATAACAAGGCTGAAAACAAGGGAAAAATACTACAATAAAGGCTTCATAAGACTGTATTTCTAAACCACTAAACAGGAGAAAGATAAATAGCAATGTCTCACACGTAAGTGTAAATACATTTGAGGGATATACACTGGTATTTTCTAGAAAACGTTTGTCATGTTGAACTCAAAGTTGAATTTATAAGCTTACTAAACGTACTTATTTTCTTCTTCTTTAAATGATTTGTATTTAAAATTTTGGCAATTCAATAATAATACGAGAAATAATTGCTGTCAAAGTTCGTTTCTGCGTGTTATTTTTTTAAGCAAAGGAAACCAAGAACTCTCCATTAAATTGAACTCAAAATCTGGTTCAACTTTCTGTAGATATTTTTTTCATAACATCATTAACCTTTCTACTGACAGCCTTTACAACAAGCAATGGGGGGAAACACAAGGAGGAATCTTAGATCTTTTGGAAATCGAGCTACCAGCAGAGCCGGTCAAGCCAGAAAAGGTAATAACTGTTCAAATATAACCTTAATCTGAGTGGTAACGCTTAGCTCAAAGTGCAAGGTATAACAGTTTACTTATTGCTACTTTTCCCCTCTGTTTTTAGGATCGTATTGCAGCTTTTCAAATGTTTGCTGTCATGTATATAAAATATATCCAAATTTTTAGAAGGATTGAAGAATGTTATGATCAGGTACAGCACCAAATTCACTTATTGTCCTATAAAGATGAACAAAGAAATTTTTCATCTGTCTAGTAACTTCGTACTTGTGATGAATGTTATTTTTTTGTCTAAAAGGTCGTTCACCCTCAGAAGAGAAGAGTTCTCAGACATCTTTTGGATGGAATTATGGGAAGGTAATTAACTAGTCAATCAAATACTAAATATACTGTATACTTTTAGAATACCTCACAAATCATATGCACATACTTAATGACCATGACTTCTATTGTTGTATGCATAGTTCTTCAAAGAACTCCGACAACTGCATATCATTTGCGGGGTATTCTAAAATTGCTCCGCTCACATGCGGGATACTTTTGAGAAGGGTATATTCACACACTAGTTAACAAATAGCAAGATTATGGGGGTTGTGTAGTAGGGTGTAGAGTAGAGAGGGAGAGGTCAGCAAAAGTTGGAAGGTTAACATAACAAATATGTGTGTGTGTGTGGGGGGGGGGGGGGGGGGGGGGGGGGTAGCAGGTTGAGAACTGATTTTTAACATGCCACACATTGATTCATACCAGCCCTCCTTACTATCTACTTTATCAATAATTAAATTATTTTGAATGACAGGGTTTTAGAAATGAAGAATGAAATGGTCCAGTTAGAGTTCTCAGAATTCCACTATTTCGATGATGTTTTATCAGATCTCAAATTGACTCCTGTAAGTAGAGAACAATATGATACTACAAATCTAAGATTATATCATCTAATATAATAGCTATAGCTGCCTTTTAAAGCATTTGTGTTGGGAAGGAATTTAGCAGGTTGCTGCTATGTGTGCACAGAGACTGTAGATACCTTGGAACAACCTCTGAACTGACCAAAGTCAGTGCATGGCTAACTCACAGATCATTATACAGTATTAATTTACATCATCAAAGGATTTGAAGTTCATGATTGCTCAGAGTCATTGATAATAGTTTTGCTGCATGTGATTTTTACAGGATGATATTGAAATTCCCATCCCCAAGTACTTTATTTATGAAAACTCCAAAGAGTTTCAAGAAAGAGAGAAGCTTCTTGGTGGTATCTTAGCAAAGTTGGGTCCCCAAGAGACACATGCTGTAAGTATTGTAAATATGAAACCTCCTTCAAACTTTATTGATACCTTGAAAAACCTCTTGGCTGATCAGACCTATACCAGGGCACCAGAAACCCACAGTTATCGAGTTCAGATTTAGGGACTAGGGGTTAATCTGGAGAAAAAAACCCTTGAATCAAGGGAAAGACTAACAAACTCTACTCACAAGTGATGGTGAGTACGGAAATCAAACCACAGACCCCACTCCCCCCCCAAGCACACACACACACTAGAAGTGAGAGACAGGTGCACTTTTAACCGCTACTGCACTTTTGATTTCCTTTTAAAATCTAAACCTGAAGTAGAATATTTGACTTACTGCATGAAGGCACCTGAAGTGATTAAGAGTAATCAGATTAATATCATAACATTGTCAAATTTTTTCATGTGTTTAAATACAATATTTCTCGGTGGCCAAACTTTCTGTTCGAGCCCTGTGCACGCCATATGTGAATTGAGATTATTTGATGTGTTGTTCTTTCCTATGCTACGAGGGTTTTCTAAGGGTTCAAAATCAACATGTTAGTTGAGCGTTGTGTCCATAGAACATTGAATGTAGTGATAGTGCGTGTGATGGAAAAGTGTCCCCAATTAGTGCAAAAGATCTAGAATGACTAGACACTTAAATAAAGATATTTATTTTTCATTACCAGGTAAAAGAAGAAGTACAAATGACAGTTGATGATGCTATCAGAATCATTCAGGTAATAAAACCTGAGTCAAGAGTGAACATTAAGAGTAGGTCTCTGTAAGACTCAAGCAAAGTGGGAAATGAAATTTTTTGACCACCCTTGAAATTTGGTGTGTGAGTAGGCCTTTATATGGGATTCACAAAAACAACAACAATTTGGTCACCAAATGTATTGTTGCCATGGAAACGGCAAGTGTTTTATGAGACCTTAATTTCCAATTTTTGGAATAAATTAAACCCACTCGAAGGTAAAATTCAATGCTGTGTTTCTCATACATGTTAAACTTAATTTCCTTAAAACTTTCATCAATTATAAAGTACCTTTTCTAGTTTAGGAAAATACCAATTATTGTTAGTTTGTTATTTTGTACATGAAATATTCGTGCCTTCAAGTAACCGATGTATCAACTGTTTTAGCAACAAGATAAAATGGTCAAAATGTTTTTTGGTCGTTCTCCAAAAGTATTGCATTTCTAATATAGAGGCTTGGTGGGAAATTTTCTGAAACATTGAAGTTACCAAATCGTGCAAAATCTCTGCGGGTACAATCATCTTTAGTCCTTGGATAGTCAAATTATAAGGCCTAAAATTCAAAATGTCCTAAATTCAACCATATCAAAGCTTCGAAAATTAGCACCAAAAAGATGCCAATAAGCTAAACAAGCATTAGAGGTTGAAGGGTAATACCTAAATAACAAAATTCTAGCAAAAATAATAATGTTCTAGTCTGCAAACACGGTAAAAAAAATTTTTATCCAAAGTAAACAATGGGCTATTTGCAATTTCCGTCATTTTCAACCTACCTTTATCGTTTCATTGTGACTTTTGTGGCGCTCAACTTTCCAAATTTTCACAAGGAAATGTTTCTCGGAGACTCAATAATTATTTAGCAAACTAACCTGGGTCATAAAGAGCTAAAATCCAAGCAATAATTAAGTGGTTCTATAAAGGATTACAACAGAATACACAAGTCATCGAATTCCCGTTCGAAGCAATACAGCATTTATAGTTTCTTCGAGCTTCAAAATTCCTGTATTTCGTGACAATATTACCTGTAAGCTGTTATTTAACATGAATGCTGAACTTTTGAAGGCTACAAAGTAAAAAAATATGCTTATTTTGAGAATATTTGAAAGAAAGAATTATTGATCTAAAGTTGTTGTTCTCATTTTCAACCGCTGACCGGAAATTTGGAAAAATGAATGAGACAGATTTTGTGGTGACCAGACATCTTCAAACATTCCGATTTATTACTCTGCCGCGCAGGTAATTATAATTACAGGTATTTCATGTTCAGCCAAATATGGCCCATTTTAACTCACATATTACAACATTCAATCTTATATGTGTACAATTCGCTGACCGGAAGTTTGGAAACTGATGATTTTCTCTGATTGGACCTGACAATTCGAGAGACATCCTCTCCAGTAAATGCCAAGCTTATCACGATGGTGGTTGCATATAAAAATTTATTAAAATCTTCTAGTGATATGATTGTCAAAAAATCCTGTTGCGGGGTTAACTTGCAACGGCAGATCTAGGGGAGGGGTGCATGGGGATTTTGTTCCCCTTCCCCCTAGATCCCTAGATGAGCTGTTATCTACTGCATTATTGGGGTTTGAGTTTGTAAGCAAAGGGTGCACCCCCTCCTAAAACGAAAATCCTGGATGGTGTCTCCCCCAATAGAAAAAATCCTGGATCCGCCCCTGACTTGCACGGCAATTATATACCAGCATGCGAAGAATAAATTCTTGACAAGAGCGCAGTGAAAACAGAAGTGAAAGATCGTCAAGGTAGTCGGCATGCATGCTTCGAATAACGTTGTTTTTGCTTCGTTGTATTTTTAAAATACTTTATCACAAGATATACCCCTCTGTTCCGCTACTAAAAACTCCGTTCCTACAACTCTATTTTCACATAAACTTGTCAAAATAGAAATTTGAAACTACATTATTAACTTTAAAGGGGGACTAACATGAAAATCCTCCGAAATTTAATTTGACTAAAACTTCAATCGAATAATCTTTAACGGCTTAATAATCACTAGTTAAATTATTATTTTTTATATTCCAATGGGAAGTATTATATTTTTATGAATTTTATAGGTGTCTGTGACGTCATACACTCAACACCAAACATCGCTCCATACATTTCTTTGTAAATAATTTCGTGTTTTACTCTTTTTCTATTAAACACAAAGGTCCGCTGAAAACTTAACTTTCGAACTTGTGGTTAGACTGAGTATAAAACTAGCGGAAATTTTGATTACAAAATACAAAGAAATGTATGGAGCAATGTTTAGTGTTGAGTGTATGACGTCACAGACTCCTATAAAAATTGGTAAAATATAATACTTCCCACCCAATTATCAGAAAAAAACTTTAACCAGTCATTATTAGACCTGTAAGGGTTATTCCAGTAAAGGTTTCAGCAGAATTAAAATTTGGATGATTTTCGTGCTGGTCCCCCTTTAATTATTGTAGGAAGCTTCTTTATTTTGCCACGGTAAAAACATCAGTCGATTGCCTAAAAATATTTAAAAGTAAAGATTTACGATTAAAAAGCTAGTTACTGTTTTACATGTTTGCCGTGGAGCCCTTAGTTACAACTTTTCTTACTGTACAAACTATCAATTTCCGTTTTAAATTTTCGTACTGACTTGACCTCTTTTATACTTAACGGTAGGTCATTCCACAATTTTGCCCCACTATAGCTGAATGATCGTTTTAGATATTCAGTGTGTGGCTTAGGTATTGACAGTTTTTTATCATGATTTCGAAGGTTGTATTTAGTATGGTAGTCGGAGAAAAGGTTTTGTAAGTAAACTGGTGTACGTTCCTGCATCGTCTTAAACATTAGTAGGGCTTTTTGTTTTTTACGACGAACTGCAAGTGTATCCCAGTTTAATTGGTCAAGGAGATGGCTAGATCTTATGTCATAGTTAGATCTTGTGATAACTCTAGCCGCTCGATTTTGACGCTTTTGTAGTTGAACACATAGTTTATCACTTAATCCATCCCAAACTGCACTACAATAGTCCAGTTTGGGTAGAATTAAGGCTTCGTAGATTTGGATGGCACTATCGGTCGAAATAAATGGGCGAACACGTTTTAGAGCCCCTATACTTGAAGAGATTTTCTTCGAAATGTTGTTAACATGTTCTGACCAATTAAGGTTTTTATCGATAGTGACACCCAAAGATTTGGTGTGATCAACTTGTTTAACGCTAGCTCCATTAATCGCAATATTAATAGTGGAATCGCATTGCGCTGTGAACTTTTGGCGGGACCCAATAATCATAAATTCCGTTTTCGCTACATTCAAGCTTAGCTTATTTGCTAACAACCACTGATGTATATTAGTGAGTTCAGTGTTGATGCTTGGTTCCAAGTCTCCTACATTTTTAAAGTATAAGGTCGATAAATGGCATAACACAAATTGAAGTCATTAACAAATAGCTGAACATGAAATACCTGTAATTATAATTACCTGCGCGGCATAGTAATAAATCGGAATGTTTGAAGATGTCTGGTCACCACAAAATCTGTCTCATTCATTTTTCCAAACTTCCGGTCAGCGGTTGAAAATGAGAACAACAACTTTAGATCAATAATTCTTTCTTTCAAATATTCTCAAAATAAGCATATTTTTTTACTTTGTAGCCTTCAAAAGTTCAGCATTCATGTTAAATAACAGCTTACAGGTAATATTGTCACGAAATACAGGAATTTTGAAGCTCGAAGAAACTATAAATGCTGTATTGCTTCGAACGGGAATTCGATGACTTGTGTATTCTGTTGTAATCCTTTATAGAACCACTTAATTATTGCTTGGATTTTAGCTCTTTATGACCCAGGTTAGTTTGCTAAATGCTTATTGAGTCTCCAAGAAACATTTCCTTGTGAAAATTTGGAAAGTTGAGCGCCACAAAAGTCACAATGAAACGATAAAGGTAGGTTGAAAATGACGGAAATTGCAAATAGCCCATTGTTTACTTTGGATAAAAATTTTTTTTACCGTGTTTGCAGACTAGAACATTATTATTTTTGCTAGAATTTTGTTATTTAGGTATTACCCTTCAACCTCTAATGCTTGTTTAGCTTATTGGCATCTTTTTGGTGCTAATTTTCGAAGCTTTGATATGGTTGAATTTAGGACATTTTGAATTTTAGGCCTTATAATTTGACTATCCAAGGACTAAAGATGATTGTACCCGCAGAGATTTTGCACGATTTGGTAACTTCAATGTTTCAGAAAATTTCCCACCAAGCCTCTATATTAGAAATGCAATACTTTTGGAGAACGACCAAAAAACATTTTGACCATTTTATCTTGTTGCTAAAACAGTTGATACATCGGTTACTTGAAGGCACGAATATTTCATGTACAAAATAACAAACTAACAATAATTGGTATTTTCCTAAACTAGAAAAGGTACTTTATAATTGATGAAAGTTTTAAGGAAATTAAGTTTAACATGTATGAGAAACACAGCATTGAATTTTACCTTCGAGTGGGTTTAATTTATTCCAAAAATTGGAAATTAAGGTCTCATAAAACACTTGCCGTTTCCATGGCAACAATACATTTGGTGACCAAATTGTTGTTGTTTTTGTGAATCCCATATAAAGGCCTACTCACACACCAAATTTCAAGGGTGGTCAAAAAATTTCATTTCCCACTTTGCTTGAGTCTTACAGAGACCTACTCTTAATAATTCTACTCATAGAACCCCAATAAACAAAACTAATATGAAACAATGACACAACACTCCTTTGTTTGGCACAATGAGAAGTTTAATCCAACAGACGAAAATTAAGGCCTGGTTATAAACTTCTCAAGCCTCCATAAGGGAGGGAGGGTGGGAAAATATGTCCGCACCGAAGGCTAAGATATACAACTGAGGCTACACACGAGGTTGAATGTAACCCTATACAAACCGACTATACTTAAGATCGGAAATGACGAACCCTTCGGTCTGGGTAGAATTAAATATTTTGACGTGGCTCAAAATAGGCCCATTATTTCCCTAATAGTGCATATTGTTGATATTGTCTGAATCAAGTGATAATGGTACTGGATTAATATTGACTACTTAAAGCAGCAGTTATACCAGGTAGTAATCATTGTTAATTGTTTGTAGGTTCATGAAAGAGCGCGGCAAGGTAGACTAAGAGCAAAATTCATGAGAGAAATAAGGTATGTAAATAATACTATCAAATGTTCTTTTTCTGTCATACTCAGGATCTCCATGTCTGTTAATTCAGCTTCTCTTTGTTCTGTGTAGTTACAGCTTTAAATACTTGTAATAAAGATGACTGATAGAGTGAGGGGATATAGGGTGCACCTTTGAGCACTGTATACATAAGTGCTGGCTCGGGAAAATAATTGTAAAACCACTCCCCACGTTTTTGAAGTAAAATTTAGCTTTACTTTTTTTTTAAGTTCTACACACCAATTTTGTTATATATATATGGCATATATTATGAATAAACATTCTATTTGTTTGACTGATAAGACAACAAGAAGAAAGAGAGAGACAAGCCCAGTTACGAGGTGCACCAACGATGGACCCAGATATTGCTGCTACTAAAATACAAAAAGTATGTTATGCATATTCATTACTTACAACAATTACAAGCGTACAGGATATCCATTTTCGCAATACCAGAACAGGGTATGATTTTCAGCGATTTTACTCTGGAACAGGTTCAGGGTTCAGTGGGCTCAGCCCCACCCCACCCACTCCCTCCATGTTATGTCCTAACCCTATTTAAGTGCTACAAGTTCTGTTTCTCTTTCACCTGCAATATTCCATGTACTGTCTGTCTGACTGACTGTGGTTCATCTGTCTATCTATTACTTACATGTAGATATGGAAGGGATTCTCCCAGAGAAAGAAAACAAGGCAGATGAGAGAAGAGGAGCTCATCTTTGTTGGAATGGTAATATCTTTGTATAATGATCACATCAATTTATCCCCAGACCAGTAAAGATAAAAGATGTATTACTCAATTATACTGTATCTATAGGCATCCCCAGCAGCAAAGGAGTGGAAGAATACAATGAAACATAAAGCAGAGAAAACTGAGGTACATTGTATTTTTACTACCGACAGGACAGGCTCAACAAAATAATGCAGACTTGAAAAAATATCCCCCTGGAACGGATAATTTCTGAAACTACACATTATTAGCATATACCAACTTGGGTACTTCCTAAGAACGCGCGCGCTCATTGGTTAATTGGAGGTGAATATTGTACGATATTCACCTCTGAATCTCGGAATATTGAGTCGGCAACAAAATGGCATCTGCCGGCAATTGTTTTGCTACAATTTCCGATGAGGAAATTGAATAAAATGAAAGTAAATGCCATTCCTATCAATACTAAAAAAACAACCAAGTATGGCCTAAACGTTTTGCTAAAAGTTTTGCTAAAAGTTTTGCGTGAATTTGTCACGCAAACTAAAAGTTTCTGTTTGTTTTTATTGAATTATCGTATATGAAAATAAGTTACTTTGTACACAAGTTGGTATATGCTAAAACAATTATTCGCCTCAGGCTCAGTGAATATGGAGAATATTTACCTCGCCGCTCGAAGACTCGCGTCTTGGTAAATATTCCCCGATATTCACTTTGCCTTCGGCGAATAATTGCTAAATATATAGATGTATTAATTTCAGGATGTACTTTAATACATTCACGCTGACAATGTCTGGTTTGTCGTTGTAGGAACACAGAAGAGTAATACAAGAAGAACATGAACGAGAATATCAACAGGTAACACTGTCTTGTTAACATAAAACCTGGCTGTAAAATAATGTGCAACATACCTACACCTGCATCTTATATTATACATCTTATGATTATCTTCAGGGTCTGGTGTCCATCAAGGAAAAGATCAGAGAGATTGAAGGCCCAGACATGAAAGAAAACATGCAAGACCAGATACGACAATGGTTCATAGAATGCAGGTATGTCCACTGTATCGGCCATAAGTGTATCCAAGTATCTTGGTTGATTGACCACTAGTTTTGATCCCACACCTACCATACCAGTTAATATTGAACAATGATTATATTTCTTAGGGACAAAACTGGCAAGTTCCCTGATTACCCTGACGAAGATGAAGGAGGCTCAGCTGCAATCTTTAAAGAAAAAGACCCCCTAGAGGTGAGTATATTCATGAAAGTATGTATCTATTGTATTTACCTAATATTTGTGTTGAGATCTAATCTTTTTGTTGGGTTTGTTTATCGACAGATGGAGAAAGAAGAAGCTCAGAAGGTGAGTACCTGTTCTGTTTTCAATTCAGGAAATTGTCCATGTTTAAAAACAATTCTAACTGTTGTTGATATGGTTTTTTGGTGTCAAGGAAGAGGAAGGCGGAAAGAAAGGGAAAAAGGGAAAGAAGAAAAAGGATAAAAAAGATAAGAAAGATAAAAAGGACAAGAAGGGAAAAGGCAAGAAAGGCAAAGGAGGAGGAGATAAGGTAAGTTGGTTGTTGTGTTTGATCCATCCATCCATCCACCCATCCATCCACCCATCCATCCACCCATCCATCCATCCATCCATCCACCCACACACCCATCCATCCACCCACCCACTCATCCACCTACCCAACCACCCACCCATCCATCCATCCACTCACCCACCCACCCACCCACCCACCCTTCCATCCATCCATCCATCCATCCATCCACCCACCCACCCACCCACACATCCATCCACCCATCCACCCACCCATCCATCCACCCACGCACTCACCCACCCATCCATCCATCCATCCATCCATCCATCCATCCATCCATCCATCCATCCATCCATTGTTCGTTCGTTCATGTACTGTTCATTCATTCATTTTTTCTATAATCAATTGTAAATCATCATATTATTCCTCAGGAAGAGGAGGAGGGTGTCAAGATGGCCGTGTCTAATTTTGTGCCAACAATAAACGAAGCAGCAACGACATACAAAGGTTTGTCTAGTGTACAGATAACTATCTTATCCTATTGACCTTATGTAGGCTTATTATATTCTAACCTTTCTTCCTTTTCGCAGACGTGTGGCAATTCCGTGATGAAGTGGGAAATTTTGAACAGAGGTTTGATGCAGAGCTCGTGAAAGAAGCCAAGAGGTGAGTGACGTGGTGTATAGAAGATGACTGTGTCGACCATCCAGCCTGAATGATTGGTTCAATTTTAAGTCTAGTTGTGGCTAGTTGTACAAGCGTAGGAAGGGGGCCACGTGTTCACTCAAAACTGTTTGCTCTCGGCGCCAAAATTTAATTAATTCATGCGGGATTCCTGTGGATTTGGCGGGAAAATAGTTCATTGCCCTCCTATAATCGAGACCTCGCCTACGCCCCTGGTTAGTTGTATGATCGTACGTTATTCGACTCGTACACAACTAGATAAGTCTCGAGCTGTAATATTTTTTTGCTATGATCAAGTTATTATTATTTTATTATATTACTAAATCATTAATGTTCATATTTGTTTTGACTAATGTTCATATTTTTTTCACTATTAAATGTATCATATTTTTTTGTTTCCACCATTAATGAAGGATCGAAGTTGAAACTGAAATCAGACAGCAAGTAGATGAACTGATGAAACAAGAACTAAAAAACCTAAAAATGGTAAACTAGAATTGTCTTTGAACGTGCTATAATGTTATTCACCTGTTGATAACTTGACCGTTTCGTTGCTAATAGGCTGTAGATAGAGACAAGGGAGGGAAAAAAGGGAAGAAAGGCAAGAAAAGTGGCAAGAAAAGTGGCAAGAAGGTAAGCTATATCACATCCACATCCAAGTGATTATCGACCTCGTTGAAACGCTTCTTACAGCATAGATTCTTTAATATTCACAGAAAAAGAAAAAGAGCGGGAAAAAGAGTGGGAAGAAAGGAAAAAAGAAAAAGAAGGAAAAGGATCTGACATCTGACAGGTAAATTAGTATTTATATTACTTTTATTATTCAATACTTTTATTTGACCGTAATGTTTCCCACTGCAGACCAACTGTCATTCCCTTTAGTACTATTACTTTGTTTGCTGTAGCCAATTTTCTTGGCAACGTTCAATACACTTCAGTACCTTTGGTGTTTTAAGTGTCGAACTAACATTGGTGGGTTGTTTGACAGGACGATCGAGTCGTTATACGAAGAGCTAGTTACTGAAGGTATTCTCGTACGACCACCCAAGGTTCATCTACGTGACTTCACAGGAGAGTACAGTTTCCTGGGTACTACACTACGACAAGCCAACATAGAACCCATGCCATCACTGTCAGATGTTCGTCGTGTCATAACCGAGTTTACTATCTTACCTCTTGGTAAGTTGTTTTGATATCAGGTCGTCTTTTTAGCTCAAATAAGGCCAAGGCAGGGGCGGATCCAGGAATTTGTTCAGGAAGGAGGGGTGCAGCACACATAGTTAACCCAGGGAGGGGTGCACCCCTTAGAATCAAAGGGAAAAAACATTATTTTGTATTGGTTAAGTCGAACCAGGGAGGGGTGTGCACCCCTCCCCTGCATCCGCCACTGCAAGATGCACACATGATAAATGCGTGAACGACATGTCGTGGTCTTAGAACCAGTGGTTTCATGAAGGAAGGTAGAGTGACCCTCCTATCAGAGACAAGTCGACTTTTTTGCGGCCCGTGAAGTAACTCTGAAGGCCGCGCCTTGTTTGATAAATCTTTCCGGTGATCAAAGGCTACACGTTGTAAGGCATTGAGCTTGTTGTTGTTAGATAGAATAAATCTGTAATTATTATTTTTTCCTTGCCGCAGGATCACAAGCTGTCCATGAGAAATCCCCACACTTCAAGTCAATGCTTATCGCTGGTCCTCGTGGTGTGGGCAAAAAGATGCTGATCCACTGTATCTGTACAGAGACAGGAGCCAACATGTTTGATTTAACTGCCGCTAATATTGCTGGAAAATACCCTGGTAAAGCTGGTCTTGCTATGTTGCTGCACATGGTCTTCAAGGTAAACATTAACCCCGTCAAGGCACAGGGCGGCTTCTTGACAAGCATACGCGGTACTAATACACAAAACTTACTTGTTACGACCTCTAATGTTACTCCCCATTATTTTGGTATAGCCAGTTAGAGTGCATACCATATATCCATGAAAAAGTTAACTAACGTAATTGCACAAATTAGTACAAAGTTTTGTAGGTCAACGGTCTACTGAGGTCTACTGAACTTAGACTTAATAGAAATCTTAGAGTGCATACCATATATCAGTGAAAAAGTTAACTAACAAAATTGTACAAATTAGTGCAAAGTTTTGTAGGTCTATCTACTGTCTACTGAGGTGTATTGAACTTGTTACAAAGTTTTTCCACGGATATATGGTAATAATTTAATCCATTCAGTACGGGTGATACGGTAACAGTAATATAAGAACACTTTTACAGATTGAACTTGCTATCTGCTCGAAATACCAGTTGAACGCGTACACGTAAATGAGTTTTTTCCAAATCACCTTGGATACCGCACCATACTTTTGGATCAATCCATCCCGAATACATGTACGTATTGCGGTCAGAAAAAAACCCGCGCTAGAAGGAGGTAGCTCGATCATATTTATATCAACTTTGTTTTACATTTGTAGGTCGCCCGTCAGCTTCAGCCATCTGTTGTCTACATTGGAGATGCAGAAAGAACATTCGTCAAGAAAGTACCCAAGACAGACAAAGTAAGGGCATGACACTGCTCGTTTATAGAGGTGTGGATTATCACTTGTATTAATGACATTTCTGATAACATCCTATTTAGACTGACCCAAAACGTCTTAAGAAAGACTTGCCCAAGATCCTCAAGACTCTGAAACCAGAAGATCGCGTGATGATTATAGGCACATCTCGACAACCTTTTGATATCCTTTAATACTCTCCTTACTCAACGATTAATGCTGCTCTTATTTACCTTCTTTGAAGTATTGACAAAAATAATTTTCTTGCATTTTGTTCCTTAACATTGTTTACATGCTGAAGTGAAGCCATTCTGTTCTGCCTTCCAAAAGATCATTCTTGTCCCTAGACCCGATTACGGATCCAGATATCGTAAGTACCTACCATTACCAGGCAGGGTTGGTACGCCCTTCTGCTAGCGCAGCTCATACAGCAATACAAATAGTCCGTAACGGTGTATACTATATATATAGTATATATCGTCAGAAACAGATGATGAAGGAGGTGGCTAGCCAACTCCCTTTTGCTCGAATTCCTGGATCCGCTACTGATCGTGTTGTGCCTAACTCTAAATGTTTAATCTGTAAAGGTTGCCCATCACTACAAATATTAATTAGTAGGAAGCCTAGGAGTTACAAGGGGCATAGGAAACATCAGTTAAAATCATTTATCATATCACGCGCGATTATTATATATACGTTGTGTACGTAACTAAAGTATGCCATTATTCGACAGTCCTGTGGAGAACCCTCATCTCTAGGTATGCTGGTCGCATTAGTGATTCCATGGATCTCAGCTCACTGGCTAAAATAACAGATGGATATACACCAGGTCACATGGTACAAGCATTACAACAAGTATTGACTGACAGGAGAATACAACAGGTACAACCCATGCTATTAGCTGTTTCCAAATCAAAGTGTAATACTAAATAGAAGTCCTATACTTTTGTGTGTCTGTTTGTAGCTGTCCAAGCGCCCTCTGGTAGCTGCTGAATTCGTGTCCCCCCTGGCCAGGATAGACCCTATTTACAAGGAAGAAGAAGAAGCTTTCAAGGTTAGTTCGGCTGTCTCCTTTTTTTAAGGTGGAAGGGCGGGTCTTGCTTTTTATGTAATCCATGTTAGATCATGACCATCTTGTTAATGTGTGTATTTAGACTTGGTACGGCAAGACTCCTCTGGGGAAGAAACGAGCCAAAGCAGCAGCTGGTGATGACGATGGGGACAAGAAAGGAAAGAAAGGGAAAAAGGGAAAGAAAAGTGGCAAGAAAAAAAAGAAGTAAAGAGAAAAGAAATCCCACTTGAAGCAGCTTTTCATCCTATTGTTAGAACTTTTGTAAATATTTATGTCATTGCACATTTTCATAAATAAACTGTTGTTCGATCCACTTACTCTTATTTATCATCCTTGCTATCACTCTATAGAGTACCCTTATGCTTCTTACTCAATAGTGCGATGGGCCAAAGAAAGAGGAAAAATTTGGCTTTGCCCCAAATCGATTTCTCCTGCACAAGTTTTTCACTACACAGAGGGCATTGGACTTCTTATTAAACAGAAAGTTGTACAATTTATCTGTATATTTAACAAGTCATTTTTCTCTCGTTTTTCGAGCCCTTAGAGGGGTATAATTACACAACTACTGTGCCTACAACATTACTACCCAAAACCAACCCAAAAAAAACATAATCACCAATACTATTACTGCCGTTTGAGTTTTACTTCATGTGTCAATGTCTTGTTTTTGGTCTATATTAGATAAGATAATCACAACTGATAGATAGAATGCCTACATGAAAATCTGAGTTTAAGCAAGCTACAAGTGAATATAGATGGTTTCCTTTGTCTTAGTGACCCTTTATGGGTGTGGTCTATTACCCCTGTCTTAAGTATCTTAGTACAACATTGATCAGTCCATACATAAGTGGTGGTCTAAGCCAGAATCGCTTTGACTTTCTTCACAATGCTACTGGCAGAGATGCCATACATTTCCAGGAGGGCTGTAGAAGGTCCACTTTGAGGCACACGAGGTACAGCCATACGATGCACTTTGAATTCACCTAATTCAGCTACAGCAGAACAAACGGCTTCTCCAATACCACCTGAAGAAAACAAATTCATTTGGTAAAGTTCATGCAGCACATGGCATATTGAACTATTTACATGGCGTTATCAATCAAAACAAGCAGTCAGGTTTTAGTCCTGCTGGGCTAGGTGTTGTTTATGAGTAGAGTTCTCTCCTGTGCTTCAAGGGTTTTTTCTCCGGGTTCTACTGTTTTTCCTCCCTCCACAAAAAAAAAACAACTTCTAAATTCTAACTCAATCTATTGCCCGCCTTATCAATGGGTTGAAAAACCTGTTAGGCATAGTACGCTATCCACCCAGAGGTGGTAAATGCATTAGACTCTAATAAATGAAGCCTCCTACACAGATGTTCTCATTGTGTGACAGACCCAAAGAACGTCTGCATAGGAGGCTACAATAAATGTAGTAAAAGGAAAGAAAGAAATGAACAGAAAATAGTCGAATGCTTTGCCACAGCAAACCCTCTAACCTTCCATATCTGACATGTTATGATATCATTTCTGCTACATGGATTTCTCAACATTACATTTATTTTATAGTCATACTGTACTACTTGTCCATTATTCCAACACTAACCTTCATAGTAATGGTCCTCAACAGTAACAATTCTACCACCTACAGCTCTGCCATGCTCAATCAACCCTTCCTTATCAATAGGTTTGACAGTGAACAGATCCATCACCCTGATATGGATGTTCTCTTTAGCCAGCTGTTCTGCAGCACTCAGTGCTTCCTGTAAAGTCACACCTCCTCCAACAACAAGAACCTTGTCCTTCTCATTTTGATGCACCACCTACAGTACAAGTAGATACATTCAAGCACTGTTCAGATTCAATAAAATGGAACTGGTGGAAATATTTAGAAGTATGCAGCACTTATCCCTTACACAGCAGCTTTTAAATCTTCAATTATCAGGTTAATCTTTTAAGTGTGCACAATTGTTACTCTCAAGTACATACCTTAGCCTTGCCAATCTCAAACGTCTCGTCATTATTATAAATAACATGAGTAGCAGGTCTAGATGAGCGAATAAATGTCATGTATTTATAATTGGCTGCTAACTCAACAGATCTTTCACAGGCAACAGCATCAGATGGGTAGAACACTACACAGTGAGGAATACTACGGAACATAGACAAGTCTTCTAGAGCCATCTGTGAAGCACCATCCTCTCCTGTACATCAAAAAATATTATGATTATATATAAACATCCTCAGATGGGTAGAACACTACACAGTGAGGAATACTACGGAACATAGACAAGTCTTCTAGAGCCATCTGTGAAGCACCATCCTCTCCTGTACATCAAAAAATATTATGATTATATATAAACATCCTCAGATGGGTAGAACACTACACAGTGAGGAATACTACGGAACATAGACAAGTCTTCTAGAGCCATCTGCAAAGCACCATCCTCTCCTGTACATCAAAAAATTTTATGTAGAAAAATATACATCCTGAGTATTAAATTTAAATGTTCAAAATTAAAATTAATGCAAGTCCTTAATCGTACCAGAAGCAAATCTTGGAAGATTCATAAAGTGCTTTTGGGAACTTACCGATTGAACAGCCCACATGAGAGCCACAGAAGTTGACAGAGGAATGGGAGATGCCAGCCATACGAATCTGATCATAGCCACGTGACAAGAAGCAAGCAAAGGTACTAACAAATGGAATAGTTCGACCACGTGTAGCACAGCCCACACCAACACCAACCATGTTCTGCTCAGCAATAAAACAATTCAATAAAGCGGTCTGGGAATGCTTTCTTGAAGGTCTGAGAAAAGGTGGAGTTCTTAACATCACAGTCTAGGGCCACCACACGGTCACATGTCTCACCAATTTTAGCCAGTCCAGTTCCATAAGCATTACGAGTTGCAACCTAAGAAGAAAAACAATAATTAACAGATAGGTAAGTATATAAAAAAAAACTTATCCCTTTGAGCATATATCTCTAATTTAACTTGCACTATTTTCTTTATTATGTATTTCCAGGATAATAAATCATTTATTATGTGCACTTGTTTGGTAGTTGCTGTAGGTGCCTCCTCCCAGCCAAAGATATTAAAAATTTAAACGGTAACAAATAATTGTTTTTGATTGACAGCAAAAATAAAATCAGTTTGCAATGACCAAGTTCGTACTTCAAGTTTGTTTAATATTAAATACTGCTATAATACCATACACAGGGCTTAAAATAATGGCCAATCATTGCTGGCTGTTATCACAGGCCAAATTGGTTTATTTCATTTCTGGCTCAACGTTACTGGCAAACAAAGATTTGACCAGACAATTCCCAGATCTGGCCAGACATTGTCTGATATCCAGCCATTATTTTAAGCCCTGCATACACAAAACATTCTAAGTTGAATTCAACATATAGACAATTTTTTCTTTACCTTGTCTCCAATCTTATAGTTGGGTGGCTGTGATAGTTTTACTGGTTCATCTTTGATCTCTGGGACAGTAGCTTCAACAGCGCCAGGCCTCAAGTCATGTTTAAAGCTGTTTATTTGTTTTTCAAGGTGAGCAATAATTTCAACACCCTTGCTGCCAAGAGGTTTGCCATGGAAGTTCTCCTTGTCCTCAACATCTGTTGTACAAAGATATATATACATTATTGATAAAACTTGGGATTGACTTGCCTTTCTCTACAAAAAAGTGCCCCAGAGTAGAGCATCCATCTCTTACTGACCTGGGAATCCTCTTCCTTTGTAAGTCTTGGCTAGGATACATGTAGGGCGATCCTTTGAGATCTCTGCTTCATAAAATGCACGGCACAAAGCTTCAATGTCATGTCCATCTGCAACTATTGTATTCCAACTGAGAATAACATGACAGAAACAATTAATAATGTTATCCAGCACCTGTTCCGTAGCACAGAAATCTTCAAGGGTTTTTCTCTGGGTACTTTGGTTTTCCTCCCTCCACAAAATTCAATACTCTTAATTTCCAATTCCCTTGTGAAACAGGGGCCACAGGTTTGTTAGGCACTGGCTAAAAAAACAAGGACTTGAAGAACAAAGAAATTGTAGAGGTAGACACAAGAAAACTTTCCTTCCTTCATTCCTGTCATTCCCTTGAGTGTTATTTATTTTAAAAAGATATAACTAGCTAAAAACTAGTGTGAGCTGCGTCGGTGTTTCTAATGAAACAGTAATGATGAAAAGGTAAATTATACACCGTGAAAAGATGAAAAAACTTACTGACGTTTCGGACGCTAGTCCTTCGTCGGAGTAAAAGAGCTCTTTTACTCTTTTACTCCGACGAAGGACTAGCGTCCGAAACGTCAGTAAGTTTTTTCATCTTTTCACGGTGTATAATTTACCTTTTCATCATTACTGTTATTTATTTTGCTTTTTATACCAACAATGCTTGAGTAGATGCACTAGTAAAGATGTGACTTGACAAGCAAATGATAGTTTAAAAGCCAGACCTACCCAAATGCCTCGGCTCTTTTCCTGTATGTTTCCATGTCATGTTCCAGAGAGGTGGGCTGACTCTGTCCAAGACGGTTCACATCAAAAACAGCAACCAAATTGTCAAGCTTGTAGTAGCTGGCAAAATGCATGGCTTCCCAAACAGATCCTTCAGCACTTTCACCATCACCCAATACACAGAACACACGATAGCTGATAACAAGACAAGGAAAAGAGTTCTTATACAAATGAGCATATTCAAGGTAACCAAGAAGTAAAGGAGAAAATTAGAAAAGGCTAGATGGAATTGAACTGTACCTGGACTTATCAAAATGTTTTGCAGTGTAGGCCATCCCACAGGCACAGCTCAGCCCCTGGCCAAGAGACCCAGTAGCAACATCCACAAATGATTGTCTCTCCTTTCGTAAACATACACAGAAATATCTTAGAACTGGTTATAAATACTGATCACAACCATATTACCAATAATTTAAAGGGCTTGATCTCAGAGCATTGGTTTTTAATAAACAATTTAGGCACACATTATAAAAACGTAAGTAAAAATCTGTTGTGTATTCTGGCCTGGGTTGAGTCTAAACAAGGCATATATATCAGGTATGATAAAAAAAGTAGACTGTATCCAATCACATCAAGCTCTGCCTAGGGGAGGGGTGGTATCTACTGCATTATTGGCATTTAAATTTGTAAGCAAAGGCTGCATCCCTTCTTAAAACAAAAATCCTGTATGGTGCATCCCCCTTGCCCCCCTCCCCACCCCTGCTACTACATCACAGCACACACTTACAGGGACAGGGTGTCCTTCAAGTTCTGAGTCAATCTTTCTCAATGTCATCAGACGTTCTTCAGGGAAAAGACCAGCTTCAGCCCAGGCAGCATACAGAACAGGAGCAGCATGACCCTTAAAACAACAACAATATATAACGGTGAATATCACAAACTCTTCGATTCTTGTTCCAGGCACCTGAAGTATAATCACAAAATTGTACAGTCTTCTCACCTTAGAAAGCACAAATCTGTCATTTGATGGATCAGCAGGGTCAGTAGCTGAAAATAAGGAATTATATACCACTACCATTAATAATAACTAATAATTATTTTATTTATCAAAAAGTTGGACATTTTCTTGGAACCAACCAATCAGCCAATCAAATGCAACCATTGTCACATCTTATCATAGTGATTACCCTGGAAACATTAGGAACTAGATGTTCAAACTGCTAAATGTATGAGCAGGGTTTTCATTAAGTTTCAAAATGACAGGTGAAGATCATGAACTGCCCGAGGGTCCTGGGGTCCAACTGAACATTCTACTAATTACTAAACTATCAATGGTAATTTAAACTGAAGAATTTGCTCAGTTACTGGAATATTCCTTGATCCCCAACCCTTTATGAAAGCCCTGTATCATCCTACTACAAAATAATAAATCAAATAAATTCAACTAAGGAGCAAAGCACTTCATTCTGTTATAATATTACAATAATTAGTTATGCATTATAGTTAACACTTGAGTATTGATATACTTTAAATCGATAAGTTATTTTCATAAATTAATGACTAATAAATAGTATTGGCAAACTTCATACTAATGAGGGGCAAATAGTTAAAAAGTAAATGTAAAAAGGCATTACTATTGATCAAAAAGCATTTGTATTGTTCTTGTAAATATTCAATATTTAATAATTGTTATGTCTATGTACGAGAATGTACAAATATTAGACATGCTTAACTGGGCAGAAATAATGAAATTCCAAAAAAATGCTTTGTCACTGTTAAATGCTAGAAGACTGTGAACTCGTTCACGAAAGGCAAAATCTACAGTGATTTTGCAATAATTTTGGCCAGCTTGCCCTGGTTGGGTCCAATCTTCCTGGATAAATATAAGTCATTCGCTTCGCTCGTTAGTTCGTTTTAATGAACTTTAACTTATTTGTGCCACAAAATCTGCTGATATGATGTCTTTAAGAACTCCAAAAAAACTTCATTGATACAATCTAGTTTATCTAAAATTGTGGCTCAAATGCACTCGAAAATTTGTCATAGCTCTATTAAATGATCTTTTGACTGCAAATAGTCCAGCCATTTTGACAGTAAAGCTTATTAAAGTGTGACTTCAGCAAGGTGTTCAGATAGATCGATTACTACCAGTATTCTCACCTTTATACTTCATGGTATTGAAAAACAGCACTGACATGATCTCAGCCATAGAAGCACATGATGTTGGATGGCTGAAGAATAAAGAAAAACAGTAAAAAACGATAGGCAAACAAGACACACGTTCACCACAAACGACAACCAGAGTTAAACCACTCCACTCACCCAGAATTAGCTGCATTTGTAGACTTAATGCTGTTAATTCTCAGCTTATTAGCTATGTCTTTCAATGCCTGGACCTTCTTTTGGTCGGGGCGATGATATTCAGTCATTCTTAGAGTTGAAAAGTAGAGAGAAACTTGGAGAAAAGTTGAAGATGATGATGAAGACCTGCAAAAAACTACTGCACACCACGAGAAGAACAGCAGGGATCCCGATACCACGTGAAGACCGACACACTTGATTGGTTGGTTCGGAACGGGACGGACAGACAGACAGACAACTCCAATACCTATGGAATTTTATCTATATACTATACACTAATATTTCCAATATATAATAACTCTCTCATTCCCTAATGGTCGTACATGTATGATGTCCCTTAACGATCCACGGTCTAATGATTTGTTTATCATTTTTTATCAATCTTCGAAGAACAGCTAGTAAGCGAAACGCACAAAAAAAAAATTAGCAAGGGTAGTGTAAAAGACAAATAACTCCGAGGTTCCAAACCCAAATCCGAATTTTTGAAGAAAATCAGGCCCGTAGCTAGGGGGGGTGCAGGGGGTGTGTTCGCCCCCCCACGCGAGCTAAAGGTCCGCTTTTTAAGCAAGTGAGATTTTGGCTGGTATGATATTTTCAAGTAAAACTAAGTAAAAAAATCAATTTTACTTTAATAATTTATCTATACCTATGCGTCCTATGGGACTTTTTAAAAATAAAGTATATGGTTGGTCCACTTTTTGTAAATTAGCACCCCCCAACAAAAATCCTAGCTACGGGCTGAAAATTATCTTAGGTAGTTAAAGAAAAGGGGAGAGAAGGGAGTTACAGAAAGGGGAAAAGGATGGAAGGAAATGACGGGGGTAGGAGGAGTGGACTAGAAAAATATTTCAATCAGCTTTTAAAAAATGAAAAAATCAGGCTAGAGTGCCAACCATATATCCGTGAACCTTTGTGAGAAATGGGTTGTAAGCTCAGTAGACCTCAAAACTTTTCACTAATTTGTAATAATTTGTTTGTTAACGTTTTACGGTATTATTATTATTATCTATTGGATGATTATTTCTATAGAAGATGACAATATCGGTCGTGTTTTTTTTTTTTGTTTTTTGTTTTTTGTTTTTGCTTACACAGCGCTAGCCTTGATTGGTGTCCTAGACCACTACTGCTAACCAAACTATTATTTATTATATTTGTTTAACGTTTATTTTGTAAAATCATGTACACAAAACATGCAACTACTTTCGTCCTGTTAAGTGTGACGTCAATTGATTATATTAGGATTCGGCGGGATTTATTGTTGAAATTCTGTTTGTTGGAGGCGACGATAAATTTTTTTAATCAATTTTTACGCCATTACTTTCACAGTGGGTTTTCGTTTTTAATTTTGCAAAACCGGAAATGTGTCACATTTAACAGCTTTATCTAGTCTTCTATCTATATTCTACAGCATCTTTTTTTTTTTTTTTTTTTTTTTTTGCCACAATCTCGTACCCAGAACCCTTATTTTGTGGAGCATGCGTAGTAAGAAATAACGAGAGCTCTGGCCAGATTGGTCTGTATGCAGATGAAGTATATATGGACAACACATGCGCAGTTCTGGTTAAAGCCTCTGCGGTGTCATCTGTTAGCTCTCACATTTACAATACTTGGTTACACTGTAGAAACACAAGATAAACACATATTAATAAAACTACACTTGTTTATATTGCGCAAATATCAACATGCTTTTTCAAATGCGCATTACAATCAAATTTTATGGGTGTTTGTTTGGTCGACAATCATGCAGGCCATTACATATAAACTGGAGTGCATGTTAGGTCATACCGGCAATGTTGGTTGACGTTAACAAAGCATTTCTCATTAACTTCTCTTGTTGTATTAAACAACATGGCGGCTGTCGTATTGTTATTTACATCTCATGGGATTTTGAGTCATGTGCTGGTTGCACCCCAAGAATTAATACACTACTGATCTCGGCCATTGTAAAAATACATGTTTATTAATCCCTTGTAAAAATATGCTTTGTAAACAAAACAAAACGGAAAGTCGATTAGTAGTGGATGACAAATAACTTCACGTTTGAAAAAACCTGAACTCTAAAATGCTCACGTGACCTATTGGACAAAATATCTCCTTAACAATAAGTGATAACCAAGTTTTCCAAAGGACAATTTTTAAGGCCTTGAAGTAAAGACGTCTATTTAAGGGTATTAATTTGTCCCATGCATTCAAACTCGCCACCATATTTCTCAAAAGAGGAATAACGAAATCCCTTAATACATTTAAATTGGTCACGTGATCATTCTTAACTCAATTCAATGATTATATATTAAGGCTCAAAATCAGCCCGAGATCCATCGATCCAATTAGTTTTCATCAGAATTCGATGAGTTTTGGCAATGAGAAATAAAATCTTTTCGTGAGATCAAGGGCTCAACACACTTGAGTGCAGCTGTCAGGCTGATTTGAGAGACAGTACGATATTCTCTTGTGTGGTCTCGTGCGCTAGCAATGCCAGGATAACAACTGCCCCATTTCACATTCAGTCCTCATCTTAGGGGTGAGGTCGAACAAAACTCAACTTATATTTTTAAATTAACACCAGGGGACTCAAGACCCGCGGAGAAAGCACTTAAGGAGATGGAAGACTGAAGCGAACCGTTGCGCTGACATTAACACCCGTATTCGGTTATGTAAAACAGAACGAAAATACTCGTTAACCGAACGCAGAAGATATGGATACCGTAAAGTAATGTGGTGTGGATTAATAAGTAATTTTTTGAGATAATCTGGCGTTTTAACACACAAACGCCTACTTGTTAATAAATTAATAAATGAGTTTTCAAGCAAACCTCAAATCGCTGGCTTAAGTAGGTATGTTACTAATGTACTTACTGACTGAATGACTGACTTGTTCACATGAGCCCAATATCTTCTATCGCTTGTCGTGTCTCCTCTGGATGGTTGATAGCGTACAGTTTACGATCATGTTCAGAATTTCCACAGCAGGTTAGATAGAAAGCACAAACGCCGATCAAAAGAGCGAACAAGACTGCCACCAGAATAGCAAAGGCTTCCAAGGTAGGATTTTGATTATGGTGTGCTTGGACCACAGAAAGAGAAGTTGTTCGTATAGTAGAGTTATATAGATATGGCATTTTTAGAAACGTTTGTTTTCAAGCGCGCCGTACAGGCTGTTCGTTGGGTGTTCTGTCTTCGGTCGCTCGGCTACAACTGGAAAGATTAGGAAAGTGAATGAAATCCAACTAATAGCAAGAACGGAAATAAATTGAATCGATGAGAAAATGTGTTGTTTTGTGTCTCATTCGCATAATGCAACGTGAACAAGAGCAGCTAATAGCACGAGCGGAAACCAATGTAGTTGGGGGTACAATTTATTCGTTTATCAAGTTCTATGAACAGGCTAATGTGGTGGAATAGCTTGATTTTTAAATTTCTCCCAAAATAGTTATTTTCTGCCATTATACTTTATTGTTTAGCAGGCTACGTGGGTGGACTAGGCCAAGTCACCATAGCAACAAGAATCAATTTGGAATATTCGCCTTTGGTAAAGTTTTTTCATTTATCACTGGCGTCTTTGAAAAACGTCTGTCCAAGAGCAAATACCCTGCATAACCTATACTGAAAACTGAAAACCGACTAAGCAAGCAATCTACGTAAAGTTTAGTGTTTTAAACATGGTCGTTCGCGCAATGATTGAAACAGAAGTGAATCCAACAAAACTCTAAATTACAACCAATGCTACTCATATTCGATCTGCAAGAAATCGTAATTCGAAACGCGAACGCACTTTCACTGGAACATCTCCATATTTTTCAATTTTGGTATCTTTGAATCTATTTCAAAATAATAGAACAATCGACTGATCGAAAAAAGCGTACTAGAGTTTGACGTCATAAGTATCCCGGTAAAACTCTTAAGTAATTTCCATCCATTCGTCCCTTAACTAATTCACCATACTTTTGCATGTAGCTCGATTCCATTGTTCAAATGAGGCCACAAGCAGTTTTTCTTCAAATTTTTCTCTCGTTTTTCTTAATATTTCTAAAAATAATGTTAGTCAAAAAAAAAAAAAAAAAAAAAAAAAAAATCATTTAGGAAAAGAAACCGCTCGAGTTCTATACTTCTTTAGCTTTTAATATTTTTATTGTTTTTTAAAGTCCATTTCCTTGAGTATAGTCCATGTTATTTTGAAGGATAAAAGTTCAATGAATAACTTACGTAATCTATAGCTGCTAACGAGGTGGTTTTATTTCGAAGTGAGAAAGAATACCATATTCATTGAGATTTTCATCTCTTGGTCGTCTCATTTCCTTCCACGCCTCTTGTCTTGTAAATCTTAAGCATTCTATAATATCCAGATGCAATTTATTCAGTACTGATTTGATCGCAATGATAGCAGTATGTACAAAATGTAGAAGCCCTTGTCACGTACGAGATTACTTTAGTATTTCTTTCTAGATTAAAGTAGATCTAGAATATTTTAGTGGATGTGACAAGCGGTCTTAGAGTACGTACTTTAATCTAAGCGAGCCGTCACCTCTAAGATGGTTTCCTCATTAGGATGAGAGAAAGTAAAAAAGGACGACACCTTAAGACGCCAACGCGACTATAAAAGTGAATATGTCTAATATATTGAACATTTTATTTCCATGTTTAGAAGATTGCATTTATTCTGTGATCGATGGGGCGCCCATCTGACTTAGTCTATTGCAGGGGTCTTCATCCCCCCCCCCCCCCCCCCCCGGCTCTTCCTCTGATTTAGAAGCGCATTTATATTAATTATTTTAAGAATTGAAAAGGTACGGAATCCGTTTAACAAGTCATGTAAACTGGTTTTCGCTAAGAAATCTGTCCTTTACTAACATCCAAGTCGTAGACATCCATGTTTCGTGTGCGAAGTTGGAAGTATAAAATAAGGAGAATAATTATTGCAAGATCCAAGGAAAAGGAAAGACCTGTCAGTATCACAACTCATCCTCACTACTAGAATCACTATAATCCTCAGAATGCTTGGGTCCTGTGTAATCGATACAGTGTACTTGTTCACCCTTCAGCATCGCCTCTTCTACGTGAAGTCGAGACAAGAGTGTTCCATAAACAGCACACTGAAGACGTTTAGTAGGAACACCAAACAGATTACATATCTGGAATACAACCGGTAAATTCTGTAGAAACAGATAAACGACAGACATGATTAAAATATTGGTAGAAAATTGTTAAAGTAGTTTGATGTGGTTAAGAAGTCTGCCAACGAATATTATGACACGAGGGGGGAGGGGGGTGGAGGTCTGCGGGTTATCAGCAGTCATCAATTATATCTTTCATACGTTAATGTTTATTCGGGTAAAATGTCAATGTATTTTATTATACACGCTACCGAGTAAAAAAGTCTGTCTGTCTGTCTGTCTGTCTGTCAGTCATGTAGTAAAGCAGTCATCAATTATATCTTTCATACGTTAATGTTTATTCGGATAAAATGTCAATGTATTTTATTATACGCGATACCGAATAAAAAAGTCTGTCTGTCTGTCTGTCAGTCATGTAGTAAATCCCCACCCCCTCCCCTCCCCTATAAGATCCCTTAGATCTTACCTCAGCAATAGGAAGAAGAGTCTGTAGTTGATACTGATGTATTGAGACACTCATGCGATGTGATAACCATTCACATATCATAGTGACCATGGGTGTGTACCATAGCTAGAAAAATAACGACAATAAGGTACTGAGAAAGATCAGAGTAGTGTTCAGTAACATTATCGTTGGTCCAAAGTCAAAGTCTTTAGAGTCACGGGATAATAAGAAACGTTACTATGGCAACTGTTACCATACCAACTTCTACCATACTGACTATAGTTGCGACATACTGTCGTCATATTGGTTGATTCACAAGAGCAGCAGGTAGGGGGACTCGCGATCGATGCCAAAGATATACGGGTTTAACTCGCGGATTTACGAAGACGGGTACAGCAGATTTACCGCAAACGGAGGTTAAAATATTCCTTAGATATACATGGCCACCATCAACGACATTCAAAACAAAACTGTGCGCAGGCTCGGAAATCAGGTGATGGATAACTCAGACGCTGACTTTGTCTTCGCTACATTTATGGAGGGAAAGACAGACAAAACTATGAATCACAAAATGGCTGAAAAGATAATCAACAGAATGCCGGCCGGTGACTACCGTTTGGAGTTGACATTCGTAAAGTACTTAGACGGTGAGTGGATAATAGAAAAGGGTCGTAATCCTATCAGAGCGTCTGGTAAGCAGAACCTGTTCGTTTTGAATAAGCACACACGACCGGGAGCACTTGAGGGAATAGACATGCTCTTCTACGAGGTCGCTTACCCGGTTACCGTGGTCATCTACGGTGCATACGAAATTAAGAAGCCGGACGTTAAGAAGCTTAAACCAATGCGACATCCTGGTAACTGCGTTGGGAAGCTGGTTAGGGAGTTTTTCGAGGATTCCTCTCGGGGTGGTAAGCTTACGCCAAAAAGAAGAGAAGCCATCAGGAAATGGGAGCATTCTACTCGTAAAACTGGAGGAACCATCGAAAACATCAAGAAGTTGGAAACCACGTTAGGAAGGCGAATCCATGTGAAAGATATCACCGACGGCTTTATTTACCCAGGAACGCATAAATACGAAGGCAAAGGTGCTCCCATAGTCATTTACCAACACAACGCGCACGCGTGGAGGGAGTTGAGGTTCCCAAGAAAGAAGGAGACAAAGGTCTATAAGAATTCCCCATTGACAGAATTAGTTCATGAGAATTCTATTTGGTTAATGGATTCAGAAGGATGTCAATTCATGACGCAAGATGGTACTTTATACCGACCAGAAGTGGAACATCAACGCATTAAAAGCGCCTGCGAAACCCTTGGTGAGGACTTTTCAGACGAAGTGCTCAGCTCCCGCAGCTTGGACTTCTTAGCCGCGAAGAAAAGGAACGGCTGGAAACCTACCCCAAAAGAGTTCAAAGATATCTCCAAAGCTTGCGTAGAACACGGTCACGGCGGTCTTTGGAATATGGAGTACAACGAAGACGAGTACGTGTCGTTGGATATGAAACACTGTTACCCCGCCAGTTTCAAAGGCCTTGGGGATTGTAAGGAGTATTATGACCGTTACGGACATCCAGACTCCCAATTCTTTAGGGTGTCACTACCGGGTTACTACGACGCACCAGCAACGGGGTTCATCAGACTGACCACCTGGGAGTTAGCAAAAGACTTACATCCCATAATTTACGCGTGGTATGGGAAGCACCTGCAGGAGAAAGAATGGATACCCATACCCCTACTGAAGTTCCTCGAAGAGCGCAAGCTTTTAAAATACACAGCGCATGAAGCCATACTCTGCCATAGCGCCTTTACACAATGGCTTCCAGAGCACAACCCCACAGCGCGTGTGGTCATAGGTAAATTCACACAGGGCGCAAAAGAAGGCGAAAAACACATGCAGCGACGCTTAATAACAGACGCCGGTGAGCTAAGCTTCCTCATAAAACGTGCACATGACCAAGGAACAATGGTATCCGTAGAGAAATGGGACTACTTCATAGAAGGTCAAAAAGAACAGAAATGGAATGCGCTGTGTTATTACCAAGACCATCGACCACAGTATTACCATCTGCGTGCCAGCATGCTAGCATATGCGCACATCAATCTCTTAGCAATGCTGCTACGGTTTGACAAAGAGGACATCCCACGCGTAGCCACGGATTCCTTGTATGTAAAGCCAGAAGTGTTAGAGAAGATGCAGGAGTTCTACACTGCCGATGAACTTGCAGAAAGTGGTCAATGGCGCGTCAAAGATGAGGAGATAAAAGCATGGAGAGGCCGTGTAGAATATCACGGAGAACATCTTTACGGTAGCGTGGAACTAACCGGGGAGCCTCTACCGTCGGTTGCGGACCCAATCTCTTACCAACGCTTCTCTTACCTTTACGGAACGGGAGGCAGTGGTAAAACTACCAGGGTCTTGGAACTCTTTCCAAAGATAAAGGTGTTAACGCCAACGCACCGTCTGGAAAGAGAATTAACGGAGATGGGTTACGACGCGCAGACCTACCACAGCTTCTTCCGCTGGAATGGTCAAAAGTGGGTACCAGAAGCCATCCACGACATACCCCCGGTGATACTTTGGGATGAGATTTGCACCGTTCCTTTAGAAATCCTGCAGGAATTTGTAGAATTCCTCCGTGGAAAGTGTCAAGTGATATTCGCCGGAGATCCTTGCCAGCCTCCTCCAATAACCGGAGAGATGCCCCATAAATGGTTAAAAGAAATGGTAGACCACTCCGAAGAAATTAACACCGACTACCGCAGTAAGGATCAAATAAGAAACCTGAAAGCAGAACTTCGGGGCCTTAGTGACGCGGAACAAAACAAGATACTACGCAAGAGGGTACGAGCGAAGAAATACGAAGACTTTCTATACACATGGCATCCAAAGGATCTGGTGCTAAGCAGCAAACGCGCATCACAGTCTCGCATACAGAAAGACTTGCTAAATATACACCGAGAGCGCTTCCCTACACATCCCGTACCTGTTTCTTACAAACCCCACGATACCCGAATGCAAAAAAGAGATGTCTGGGTACCTGGTACCGACATCCAACTACAAAATGCTGTAACACATGATAAAGCCTGGGTACCCATAGAAAAGGTGGAAAAAATTACCTCCCACCCAGATTGGCGCTTAGGTTACTGCATGACAGTCCATAGTGCGCAGGGGCTTACCATAAAAGAAACGCTGTGGATCATAGACCAGCGGCTGTGTTGGAGCAACCTTATCTACACCGCCGTAAGCCGCGTAGAATATGCCAAACAGTTAAAAAGAGCCTGGGGGCCGCAACTGCGTTACGACCGCACCCCAGAAGACATAGCAAAGGAGAACATTGCCAAGAAACTCCTTCGCTACAAGCGCCACGACGAAGAAAAGAGCAAAGATCCCCGCTATGCGGGGATAAAGTTTGACCTATGCGCGGACGACGTCTATAAGAAAGGGGCAAGGTGTGCCAAATGTAACATACCTCTACTATGGAGGTTTGACCCAAATGACGATCAGCAGTTCTCCGTGGATCGCATAAATAATAAACGCGGCCATTGTAGAGGCAACGTAAGACTGACATGCCTAGAGTGCAATCGGGCGCGTGGAGCAGCGCTACTCTGAGTCTTTGGGGACTATGAGCAGCTCTTCCATGACAAATCCACGACTTGGGCCATCTAGGTAATACAACACGGGCTGCCCTTCCTTGGTGACGGACTTCGAAATCTCATACGTTTCCAGGGACCAGTTAGGATCCGTGGCTCTCTTACTGCCACCTTCGAGTTCCCCCGACTGATAGAGGTATCTGACCACTATGTCGCGGGGTAGCTTTTTTTCCTTCAGTCCGACCGCCCTCGAACTTCTGACGTAGGACTTGTGTTCCACGTGTTTCTTTTTTATGGCATCCTTGGGTTTTATCCCCGTAGCCCTGGCCGCCTCGTTGTTCAAAGCCGCGACGACCTGGGGGAGCCTCTGAGTCCATTCCCTGTTGCGTTTGGAGGGATCTTCCAGCTCTTTCCAATACTGGTACCCAAAGAGACGCTCGGCCAGGGTCTTATTAAATCTTTCGACAATGCTCTGACCCCTGTGGTACTCAGCTTCGGCTCTCCTAATCTTAGTGTCGTGGTCTTTCAGGGTCTTAGTAACCACGCCCATGAACTCTGTCCCCGCATCCACTTGCAGCAGCTTAGGCCATTTCAAGACGCGCTTATAAATCCTACCTAGGGCTTCTGCGACTTCCCCAGAATCCTTGCTGGTTATGGGTTCGGCGTCCTTGTATCTGCTTGCGATATCAACTACGGTCAAAGCGTACCTATAGGTCTTTCTTCTCACCTTGTCGTGCGGTAAGAAAAGCAAATCCGCCTGATGAACTTCGTTGGGGGCATTTACGGTGAAGCTGGGCCTGGGAATGTACTTGGGCACGGGAAGATAAACCTGCCAGAGGGTTTGTTTTCTTAGCCAGTTCTTAGCCGTTTCGTCTGATACCCTGGCCGCGGTCGCGAGTTTCTTGATGGCCGACGCTCCTTTCCAATAGCCTTCAGGCCCATAGTAAATCCTCTTGAGTTTGTCCTCTACGCGACCCATTATATGAATTCCAGGACGAGATTGATCTTGCGTCCGTTAAAATCCACCGTCTTTTCGTCCACTTTGATGGTGATGTTTATGCTTTCTACCAAATTAGACAAGTCATAGCTTAAAGAAATGGGAGTGTATTCTACTGGGTCAAATGGATTACCTTTGGGCAGAAACTTGGACATAAGAGAAGACTTTTCTCCATTGTTGTAACTATGAACCAAGTCGCAATAGACTTCGTAAGAGGATGCGACTTTCCATTTCACAGGTATGGCTGTGTTGGTAATTTCCTTGCCTGAGACACCTAGTAAAGATCCTAATGCATCAGTTTTTCCTAGGGTTACCGAGAAATTGTTAGGAAGATTATGTTTGAAGGTCATTTCGTGCGGCAATCCCGTGGTGAGAGTATAACCGTGTTTTGCTAATTCCTTAGCAAGGGTGATTGGCGTGTAATGTCCATCGGGCAGCATTACGCCTTGGTAATTGTTAGACCCCTTATGCACGGTGACCATACCATTGACTAGATTATACCAAGAATTGTACAAAGAACAACTAACCAGCCGAACCTTATGGGCTTTGATGGGGGGATTCAGATAAGTGGTAAAGTTATTTTTATCGCTTTCCAAAAAGACGATCATATATTACAGGGGACAAGTCCCCTTCTAGAAGTAAGCTACGCTTGCTGACTTAGACTAAATACGCCAAAGCTACGCCTCCCGCCAGCCCTGCAGCTCCCACGAATACCAACTCACTATCTTTTTGTTTCTTAGAAGGCTGGTAGTAATTCTTAAACTGAGGCTTTCTTAACCCCGTCAATGCCGCGGGGTGTGCTTGCGCATAGAGCTTAAAGGCGTAGTCTGTATTTTCGAAGTTCTTATCCGCCTGCATTTTGTCTTGGTAATTCTTGTCCAACCAATCCCTGTAAGCTTGTCTTTTTTCATTCCAAGCTGCAACGTCTCGCTGATATTTCTCCAGCGCTAAATCATGCCTCTTCCTTTCGGCGGCTAAATCTCCGCTTTTGTCGCCTCTGACTAATCTATCCAAATACTGACCACCATAATTAGCTCCAGTGAATGCTAAAGCTGCAATAACTCCGCCTGCGATTAAACTAGCCATTATATATTAGACGCAAGCAAAGCTTACGTCGTCGGCAGGTACTTTTCCTTCCGTAGGTAATCCTTTACCATGATAGCCCCGCCTACGGCAGCGGTCATCTTAGCAAAATTAGCGAAGCTCTTGCTTGGGTCTTCAGTAAAGTCTTCTTTGAGCACTTTCTTACCTACCCAACCAATACCCGCAACGATGGAAGTAATAATAGCTGCTTCTTCAACAGTTTTCAATAACGCGGTTGACATTATATTACAAAGCGAGAAGGTTATTACTCCATTTCAGGGATCTTACTTTTTCTAACGGGCGGCTCCGTAGGCGTGTAATGCGCTGGCTCCAACTTTACTTTTGGCTTTGCTGCCCGCCATTGTAAGTAGAGGCTGCCTGCTGCTATAGCGACTCCTAACGCGCCGATGACGTACCCAGGATTAATAAAGGATTCCTCTTCTTTTTCCTCCACCTTTTCCTCTTTTTTGGCTTTGTTCTTCCTGTTCATCTCCGCGAGCTTCTTTCCGGCAGCGACTCTGCCTGGAGATTTAGCCTTGGTAATCTTGGTATCTTCTACGGGTGGTTGTTCTTCGGTGCCACTCATCTTATATTAAGGGACTTGAAGGACTTGACAAGTAACTTGATGACGACTTGACAATGACTTGGCAATGACTTGACAACGACTTGACTAAGTACTTGAGGCGACTTGACAACGACTTGACTAAGTACTTGAGGTGACTTGACAACGACTTGACTAAGTACTTGAGGCGACTTGATCAGGTACCTCAGCAAGTGCCGCCTGGAAGACCTTTTCGACTTCTCTGTCCTTCTTGAAGTCCTTCCAAGATGTTCCGAAGGAACCTAGTACCTCCTTCAAGTCGACATGCTGAGCTACGTGAAGTGCCGCAGAGGCGACTGCCATTAACTTACCGCACTTCAAAGACAACCACCCGCAGGTTATCTTAAGTTCTTGGGCGATGACATAGTCATCACTAATGTCCTTCCGTAGTTGCTCCACGTCGTCTATGGGCAGCGCAAGTCCGAGAAGCTTGGTGGCCAGCTTAATGGCTGAGTCTGCTACGGCGTCCGTGGTCTTACTTGCAAGGGCGGCCTCGTACCTCTTATGGAACTTCTTAACTTCCTCTTCTGACAACTTATTAACCTGCTCATGGGTAAGTTCCTTGCCTATCATTTCTTTGCACTTCCCAGATGACACAAGGATGTTAAGTTGTTCCTTAAGGTTACTTTCGTCTAACTGCGTGGGGACTTCATCTAAGAGCTGCTCAATGTCCATATACATTAGGAATCAAAGACTTTAAAGATCGCAGATCTTTATGGAATACGGAAACCTCAAAGAGAAGATCATCTTGGAATGTTGGTGCGTCTTTAGGTGCCGCATGTATTCGTGTAACTGTTCCTTGCTTATCTCACCGCCGTAGTCGCTTAAGATGGTTTCCAGGTCAGACTTACTTGGAGTATAAAATACTACGAGAGAGCCTATGTTTTCCCTAAAAGGCTTGGAGACGCTGGTAAGCTGCTGCGAGAGCAACCAAACGCTGATATTGTCGTGTCTGCCGCTAAAGGCGAGCTTCACTAATTCGGAGGTGCGTCTTTTTACGTCGTCCCCGCAGGCAATGTCATCCAGTATGAGCAAGGTTTGCGTATCTTTAGGGAATTGCTTATGCCAGAACTTAAGATGGCTGGATAACTCGTTAGGATCCAGTATGTCCACAAAGAAGTCGTCATCTTTCACTCCTATGCCTTCCCAGGTGCGGTTATTCACGTAGGTGGGGCATAATAGCACTATGTAGTCGAAGCGGTATCTAAAGGGTCCTAATAGCTGCTCCACGACGAATTGGGTCTTTCCGCAGCCGGTGGGTCCTACTATCAGAGCGTTACAAGGCATGTGATCTGGGTTCATTATATCCCTTCTTTCGAAGGGAACTTGTTCCCTGATATATATGGAGCCAGTGGAAGCAGTGCAAAGAATTGTCGCCGACGCAAAAGATAAAAGAGACACCATAGAAATGCAAAGGGAGGAGATAGACCGGTTAAAAGAGCGCGTGCAGGAGTTGTACGATGAAATGTGCGGTCTGAAGCGTGCAGAACGGTTTGGTGCGCTCTTGACGATGGCAACGTGGGCTAAGGAGTCCGTTAAGGACTTCATGCGATATCCCCTGTAGAATGTTGACGTTTAGGTTAAATCTTTGTTAAGGATGCCTGGAAACTATTTAAAAGGTGTCTTAGAATGTTGACAATAAGGTTAAATCTTTGTTAAGTCGCCCATAAGCTATTCCAAAAAATGCCTCAGAATGTTGACAATAAGGTTAAATCTTTGTTAAGTATATGTGGAAACTATTCCAAAAAATGCCTCAGAATGTTGACAATAAGGTTAAATCTTTGTTAAAGGATGTTAAATGGAGGCTAAGATACTGTTAAGTATATATGGACTGTTTGTTGTGTAAGAAGGTGTTCAGCACCAAACAAAGACTGCAATACCATGTTCGGCATGGAGTTTGCACGAAGAAGCCAATTAGTAAGGCTTGTAAGGATTGCGGTAAGGAATTCAGCACCGTTCAAAAGATGCAACGACATCAGGATAAACGCATTTGTGGGCTTTGTAAGGACTGTAATAAGGAATTCCACAACCCCTTTGAAATGCAGCAGCATCTGAAAAGGGGCGTCTGTAATCGAACCAGACAGTGTAGTTTCTGTAATAAGATACTTAGTAGTCGTCAACGTTTACAGACGCACCGGAGAACGCATGAAGTGAATTATCGATTTCTCTCCCGCGCTTACGACTTGGAAGGCGTGGATTGCTACCAATGTGCGGATTTGATGTGTCGCTGCCCGCATAAAGAGGATTACTTAAGGAATCGCATAGATTACCATAAGAAGATAGTCCGTACTTTCCCCTCTTTTGAACGCGCCGAAGGCGTTCCGTGGACTAAAAGGGAGTATTGGAGGCAGGAGTGCGATCGTTGTGGTTGTGTTAGAGAAGAGGAACATATCTTCAACTGCCTTAACAAAGATTTAACCTAAACGTCAACATTCTGAGACACTCTTTGAAATAGTTTCCGGAGTGTCTTAACAAAGATTTAACCTTATTGTTAACATTCTGAGACACTTTTTTGAATAGCTTATGGGTGTCTTAACAAAGATTTAACCTTATTGTCAACATTCTGAGACACTCTTTGAAATAGTTTCCGGGGTGTCTTAACAAAGATTTAACCTTATTGTTAACATTCTGAGACGATACGCAATAGCATTTCTTGGGGCCTTTAATAGTTAAAGCAGGGTTTGTGCAAAGAGTCTCAAATCCTAATCTTATTTTTCTTGTTGTTTGTTAGGGATCATCAACATTTAACAAAACAACAAGAAAAATAGGAACCCCTTTTAAGGAAGGTTGTAGGATATATGCTAGCCTACGCAGCTGCCTTTCTGGGAGGCATTCTAATTACCCTTTCAATATATGGACTGTATTACTTGCGAACTACCTGCCGACTGCATTACCCCTCGTAAGCCGCGTAAAAAATACACCTGCCTTCATTGCGACAGGGTATTCTCCGAAGGATCCTTTGTGGGGCATTGGTGCTCCGCGGATCCTAAAGCGCAGCGGGCGCTTAACTACAAAGAGGAGATGGAGTGACTCTTCTTTCAATGTCAAACTTCCATCGGCCATTTACCTTACCATAGCTGCGTAAGTGGGTGAATTCCTCGCCCTGAATTACGTACCGCACGCAATCCGGCGCCCAAAGGGAATATTCCTTGCCTTCTAAGTCTTTGAGGACTAACCGTAAACGGTCGATGTCTTCGAAGACGACGTAATTTTTTATTTCGTATGCTGCGCCTTCTATCAGGTCACGCCAATGTATCAGATTCAGCCTCATTATATCTATGAAATATTCTTAAATGTGTTGCCCTCGTTTCCGTGGTCTTGAAGCGCTTGCGACACCACGGACAAGGAATGCGGATGCCGCGCGCATAGTCGCTAACGGCGCGGCATAACTCGTCATAGTCGTTGCTGATTAACGTCTTATAACCATTTTCTTCGTACCTTTCTAAAAGTTCACGTTGACTGTCGGAAAGTATACCATTACCTTTAGGGGTTTTCAACTCAATGCAGAAGCCGCGGTACTTTTTGTGGGCATTCAGGATCATTAGGTCAGGTTGACCGCGTTGGTAGCCTTTCTGCCAGCATTTTATGCGTTTGCTGTCAGAATCCTGTAGTTCGCCTAAGCCTGGCGTTATGAGCATTTGAGGGTAAAAGCGGCGTATGTAATCGACAACCTTCTTATGCAGGTCGAACTCATTTTCTATCTTAAAGATTAATTTGTTGGGTGTGTCAAACCGTCGCTCTATTTCGTACTTACCGGTTTTTCTAAGCGTAGGAAGTACGTCCTCCAAGACCCAATCCTGGAATTTCAGCGCTTTGGGTAACTTTGAACTGAATATCAATTGATACAACCCAGATTCGGAGATAAACACGGCATTTGGTTGCGTAGTAAAGGGGAGGCGATTCACCTCCACCTTGAGTTCGCTAAGCCTTACCTTGTATTTATCACGAACATGCACCTTAATCGCATCTTTTGGGTCTGCGTAACCCAATGCCAGCGCCACTTCCTTTGCTTTGAAATAAAGTTTATCGCCTTGCACGACTTGCAGTTTGGTTTCGTTGTTTTCGAATACGCGAAGCATATTATACGTAAGGAATATTTTATTTTTAGAATGGCTGAGGCAACGAAGTCATTAATAGGCAACGCTCTTTAGCTGATTCATTTCTACGCTCAGTTGCGCGTCCGACACCACGAAAACGTAGCAGTTTATCCTATCGCCGTCGGCCGCACTGGCGTTTTTGGTGCGTTTGATCTCCAATGTTATGCCATCCTGCGTATTTACTAGACGGAGGCCTTGACCATGTAGGTCTTCGTCGTTAATGGTGCGCATGTCAATCCATAACGCATACTTATCCTTAAAGAATTCCTCAGGGCTAATTTGGTCGCCAAACTTGCGCATTGCCTCCCTGTAAACGTCTGCAGGCTTTATTCCCTGGGAGTAAACCTTGTTTGGGACTCCGTTGATATTCACGCCGACGTTAGTAATGTTGGGGTTGTGAAAGTCTTCGGAGTTGCGCTTACCAGCCTCATAGGGTTTGGCAAACACCAGCATTAACCCCGTGAGACTTCTTCGGGGGAGGTTAATGCTTTGGTTGATAACCTCATCCGTCTTATCCAAGAAGCTAAACGTCTTATACATCACTACGTGGTCGTAAAGGAATGCCTTGCCAGAGCTGTACTCCATGCCAGCGCTACGGGCCAGCTCTTCGCTGTACACCGTTTCGTACTGTAGCTCTAAGTTGGTAATAGAGTATGGGGTTGTTGTGGTAAGTGCAGTGCTTAGCCCACCAATGATGTTATTAGCATCTGCTAAAGTTACTTCAAACTGCAGTTCGGCAAGCTGTCTTGGGTAATAGACACCGTGATTCGTGATTACTTCAAAGTCTAATGGTATGACATACTTGCTACCATAGGCGGTCTTTATTCGCTTTGCGTCTGCCACTGCGGTTTCTCCGCTGCCGTCAGTAGGTTGCGTTTTCGTAGGTGTGCGGACCTTACGCAGGATAACACTACCAATTCCTTGTTCTATCCTTTGCGCGCGGTCAAAGGCTGTCAACCATAGATCCTTATAGGTGGTATACAGATCGTACCTATTTAAGTCCAGCAAGGATTCCCCGGCGAACTTTACGCGCATCTTAGAAACGATGTTGCGACCCACGTTGTTAACGATAATCCTTTCATCTGTGGGGCTTGACTGTACCGCTAGGTCGAACCTTAAAGCCAAGGTACCAGGAACTAAGACTAGGTTATCCGTTAGGCGGGGCACGCCTACGTACAAGGTTTCTCCTGGCTTTGCGCTAGAAGGTGTGAATGTAACCCGGTGAAAGGTGCGTTCTGCTTTCAGTCCGCCAACCTGCTTAGGTAATACGTTTGGGTTTAACTTTGAGCTTATCATATATAATGGAAGTAGAAGGAACGGATTTTGACCCCCTTACCGAAGAAGGCCAAGTCGACATTAACGATGAAGAATACGATACGTTAATCCCAAATGACGACGTGTCCCGCGAGTATATTTGGGATAGGCTTCGAAATAGGTTCGGAAGTAGGGCCCGCGAGGCCTGGCGTTCCTTAAAGGACAAGTGGCAATCGAGGAACCCAGGGAGATCTATTCCGGAGTACTTGGAATTGCAAAACTTGGATTCCACGGACCTAAGAACTGAAATGCTAAGGGGGCTTTTAGACGACGTAAGGGAGAAATTTCCAAATGTGGACTTGGCCCGCCTTAATTTCCAAACCGGAGATAAGGGGCAAATTCAAATCCAGTATCAAGGAAGGGATAAGTGGTCTAATCTCTACCAAAGGAGAGACTCCGGCAGGCTCACCAGTAATCTCCCAAAAGAAATCAAAGACGCATTAGGAAGACCTAATTTGGTGGAAAGACTAAGAGAAAACGATGAAAACACCAGCGAAGCCTTTGAAAAGTTCAAGACCCTAATGCAGCGGCAACAAAAAGGCCCCGAGGCGATAAGGGAAGTTGAAGAACTAAAGGAGACAATGGAGGAAAGGGAGGCAGATTACATGAGACAAAACCGACTACTCCTTGATGCTCAAAAAAGAGAACTTGACGACAAAAACCAAAGAATGATAGAACTTAGAGAACAAACAGACAAAGCCCTGCGCGATAGGAACCAAGCCCAAAAGGCCTTCGAGCTCGCCCTGCAAGACCTGGATGTGAGCAAGGGGGAAGTTAAGGACTTACAAACCGCCATAGAGGGTTCTTTGGTGGAGCGGCGGCAGTTAGTTGCTGAAATCAACATTAAAGAAGAGCAAATCCAGCAAAGAACTCAGGCCATCGAAGACCTGGAAAAAAACATATCCGAAAAGCAGGAAGTAATTAACGACCAGGCGCGCCCCGAAGAAGAAAGGGAGGCAGCCCAAAGGGAAGTAGAAACCCTTCAGGAGAGAGTTGCGGAATTACAGGCACAAAAGGAAAACCTGGAAAGGGAGTTGGGGCTTACCACCAAGGAAAAGGTAAAAAGAGCCCTTTTGAAGTATGGCGTTCCGCTGGCATTCGCGGTCGCTATTTCGAGCGTAGTAGGGGTAATCCTTAACGCGCTTAAGGCTACGGGCGCGGGCGTGAAGAAATTAGGTAATGGGCTGACGGACTTGGGAAAAAAGATGGCAGCCGGTCTTCCTGGGCTGCTGGGTTCGGTCGTTTCCTTGGCACTTAGGGCCGGCGGCGAACTGTTAAAGTTCGTGGGGAATAACATTTGGATATTAGTCGTAGCTATTGGGGTGGTACTCCTGAAGAAGATTCAGGGTTGATCTTATCCTTGTGTATTACTGGCGGCTTATCGTCGTCGGGCGCCCGAGGCGTCCTCGACTGGGGATAAGTAAAGATAGTATTCGCACCGCCTTGATAATGCGGAACTAGCGGTAGGGCAGTCATGGTGCTAATGGGCTTGTGATTCCAAGTGGCATCCGTTGGGGAATCTCTTGACGGGGCGGCATTTATCCGAAGGTAGGCAACGTCGTTCGGGAGAACTTGTAACTTCGCATATTGGCAATTGGCTATCATGTGAAAAGTTACCGGCGTTAAGTCTTCTCCGCTTCTTGGAGGGGGCTCCGACGAGAAATGGGCTGGGTTCCTATTATTATCTTTTTTTCTGTAGGGTAGTAATGGATGGTCATTCTCATCAACGATCCTAAACCCGACATTACACGAATACCCCGTCGAAATGCTAATGGTACATATTATTAATCCCAGGCCCCCAACCTTTACCCACAGCCCGGTGTCAAGCCAATGCTGTTCTAAGTAGTCCTTCTCCTCCAAATAATGAAGAAACCAATCTTCCTTTGCGTGTGGATTCATATATTTATAGACTCATTACCGTAAGAGTGCTAATGGTCTTGTGATTATAAACCGTATCTCTCTGATTTTCTATACTATTTATGCAAACGCTCCCGGTGTCATCTACGCGCATTTGCAGCTTTACCTTCCCATGGCAATCGGCGACCATGTGGAAAGTCCAAACCGATAGATTTTCGGCGCTGGCTGGGTTGGGCTCTACGGAGAAATGCGCAGGCTCCCTGTTGTTTGTCTTATTTCTCATAGGCTGCAGTACGCCATTCTCATCCAGGAACCTAAAGCCCACGTTGGCATGGCTGCTCGTACCAATGCAAATACTACAAAGGATCAATTTCTTTCCTGAGTAATTCAAATTCACGGACATGCCCGTGACATCAACCCAAGAGCTCTGGGTGTATTTTTTCTCGCCTGTGTAAGTCGTATAAACACAATCTACTCCAGCTACGTAGGGGTTGTTCATCGCCATATATAATAACTCAGAGCAATGCTTGCAGCTACTAAGCCGGCTTTTAGTAAGTTATGGTCATATTCCTCAGGTATCGCAGGCAGGGCCTTCTTTGATGGTTTCTTAACTACGGGTAGCTTCGCTTCGTGTGACTTTTTTGGCTCCTCTACGAAGTGAGGAATACCCTTGGTAGTATCAGAGTTCACGTCATTCACCCCAAACTTCATATCCTTAGTAGCTCGTTGAAGTTTGTTGTTGTATCCTACTACAGAACCAGTATTTATAGATAAATTACTAGGCATTAACCAACAACCCGGGGCTACTGCATAGTCCAACCTTGCCTTAGAATTTTGTATAGCTAGTTGGTAACGCTGTACGCCCTTGCTAATGTCGCCCTCCAAGATCGAACATTCGAATAAGATCAAGGCTTCGGCTCGCGTCTCTTCTGCGGCGCCGGTATTCCCCACTATACTCGATCGGGTGTTTACCTGAGCTCCAAGGATGGAATACACGTAAGCTTCTATGCTGCGGTTCAAACGGGCAAGGCCGGCTTTGGTTAGTCCTTTACCTTCTGGGGGTATGAAATTAAAGTATTGCTTCGTTTGCTCGTCGTTGGTAATCTTGATAATCAGCGGGTTAGCCCCTGCATACTTACCGCCCTCGTCTTTGAACAGAGGTCCGTCTCTGACTTCCTTAGTGGTTTTGGCATTTGGTTCAAAGAAGGTGCTACTGTCGTGAGTTTCCTTATGATACCCAGTGTTCCATCGTAGATTCAATGCATGAACTTCCCTGTTGCTTAGCTCGTGCCCACCAATCCCCCAATAAGCCCAAATATGCCCCAAGCCATTGTTAGCACCGACAGTGCATCTAAAATCCTTCCCTACAACACCAAACTCCTTACAAAGTCGGTCGTAAGCAGGAACGTTGTATTTATTGTCTCTTGGATAAAACGCGGCATCTCCCGGCAGCGCAATAACACCCATCTCATGCAGTATTCTTCGGACGGTAAAGTGGAAGTGAAACATAAATATCGAATTCTTCATCAACTTCGCACTTACACCGCAGCCGCTGGTGGCACACCAAACCGCAAAGTTTAGTTGCTGCGGCCAATAACGCATGTTAGGACCACTTAACCATTCATGAGATTCCTTAGCGGTGGTATGATTAATGGGTACGTCTTTGAAGATATCTCGCACCTTTAACGAAAAGGAATGGTTGTTAGAGATCCGCATGTTCAATGTCAAATCCAAACTTGGATGTTTATCAAATGAAACCGCGGGTATCGGATAAGTACCGGTACCAAGCAATAATTCCTTTGACCAACCTTGCACGGGCTTATGTTCGATATAACCAGAATTCTTCAGTTGATTGTCTATCTGATCGACCAGCGTAGGTTTCAAATCCTCGTTGCTGTACATCCTAGAGCCGTTATAGTAAATCCCATCGGGTCTCCTTTCGAACTTACTAGGGTCTGCATGCGGAAACATCTTCCTAAATGCTCTCCAATTCCAGTAATCCCGGTTGTCGTGATGTGGCTGCTCCTCAATATCATTCCCAAAAGCGTCGTACATTAGTATATATAATGGATGTTATACCATCAGCACCTCAGTTGTACCCAGATGTTCCCTATACTACACCTAATGAACTAAACGCCGAAAACTTTCGTCTGAATAAAGCGAACTTAATCCTGGCTTACTTGGAAGGGCAGGCAAAACACTATGAAAAAGTTAGAAAAAAGTACGTTAGAGCCCGGAGTACGCTACATAAGATTGCGATAACTTCAGGATCCATATCTGTTGTGTTAACGGGCTCTGGCGTTGCTACTTCGCTTACTGGGCCGGGAATAATCGTTGGAGTTCCTTTGGCCGGCGTTGGGGCAGCTTGTGGTATCATTTTGGCTGTTGCTACGGGCATTATGAAAAAGCTATCCACGAAAATATCCAAGCATGACACGACAATAGCTCTATCTAGGGCTAAAGTAAATACTATTACCGATCTTGTCTCAAAGGCTTTGCGTGACAGAAAGATAGACGACGTAGAATTCTCGCTTATTCTGGCCGAAGAAGACAAATACGAGAAATTAAAGACGGACATAAGGAATAAAAAAACAGTCGTAAAAGATCTTTCCGAGGAATCTCGCAAAAAGATTTACCAAGAAGCGAAAGAAGAGCTTCAAAGAAAGCTTGCTCAGTAAACATCTGCTTTGAAAAAAGCGTGACAGGATTCTATTTACATATTGAACGTCAGTCTGGAAATTACGCGTAATCTTATGGCATAAGATTTATGCTATTCGCTCATCTTATGGCATAAGATTCACTATCTTCTCGGAATCCATCCTAACAGGGGGTGGTTGGGGTCAATTTCGTAAAATATTTCGTAGATTACGTCAGGGTAATAAGGAATATCCTTATCCAGCCGACAAAACATCCACTCGGCTTTTGTCATATCAGAAACCTCGGGAATAGACTTACCGGTAATTTCAGACAAAAGATAGGGAATAGCTTTGTAATATTTCCCTAGTTTTAATTTTTTCAGCGTTTTCCGTAGACTTTGCGGGGTTGGCTCTTCTAAATGGTCTATGATTTTCTTCTTTACTTCGTCGCTTAAATATATCGGATGTAAACCTTGGATATGACTCATCCAGTCCCTGAAGTATTTTAATCTCTTATATGGCGTTTTCTTACGACCTCCATTGGCGTAATATTGCTCTTTGGTAGCATTTGGTACGGCATTACGAATATTCTTACCACACTCGTAACACTGTGCTGACGTGTCATCTTCTATTTGCATTTTTTTACCACAACACCAAAAGGGTTCTGGCTTAGGTACGATAACTTTAGGTCTTAGACAAATTATGCAAAAGTCGTTAACGAACTTCTTACATTCGTGCATCGTATATTTATAAGATATTTTAACCTCCGTTTGCGGTAAATCTGCTGTACCCGTCTTCGTAAATCCGCGAGTTAAACCCGTATATCTTTGGCATCGATCGCGAGTCCCCCTACCTGCTGCTCACAAGACATGCCAGACCAATCACATTGCGTGAAAATTTACTCTCTATCCAATCAAATACACGGAACGGAGCGAACACAGTCACGCCAAGATCACAGCACTGCTAGACCAATCATATTGCTCAAGAAAAATGCCACCAATCAAAATTCTAGAAAACATCACGGTCGCGCAAAACCAACATACGACACCATCGAGCTTTACACAGTCATACGCTGCTCTAAAAACATACCTTGACAATGTACTTTCTCAGTTGAACTTCGTGTAATTGTTCCATTAACTGTTTCAGGTTTGACTTTAAAAACTTGATAAAGGCTTCGTGTAGCTCAGAACCAGGGTTCTACAAACAAAACAAGTCAGTTCCAATCAGTATTCATCCTGTTGATCTTTATCGAGTTCAGGCAAGGTAGTCTCTCCCACAGCCACTATATGGGTGTGTCATACCGCTGCCAATGTACTGCCTCTAACCGCTGTGGTCTCTCTTATGTTTTGAGTTTTTCTCCAATGAGTCCTCTGGCTTCTAAATTCTAATTCATACTTATCGATTGGGTTGCTAAACACCCTCAGAATTGCAAATGTAATGAAGATAGATAGGCGGGACAGGGCAGGAAAAACGACAAGCCCGCTACTTTCACGATTTTTTTATTTAACTGAGTTTAATACTCCAAATTTTTAAGCGTTTCATTTGTGTCACTGCTGCTCGAAACTTGTGACGGAATTTTGTCAAAGGCTACTTATTAGTATTCACGAAATTGTCAGTTTTTCTGCTGATCAAAATATCACCTCTCCCAAAGTACACGGCTTTATATCTCAAATACGCATTCAATAAATTTTGGTCGCTGATATTTTGTTCTTTTGGCTCAACGTGTTTACAAAATATTGAGCTTAAATAAAGCTGTCCTTATGACGAAAGGCCAAAAACCGTTTTTCTGCCGTGTCGATAAGCGGTAGTAAACACTGATTAACTAATATATATACCTTAAGTGCAAAGACAGAAGACAGTATGGAATCCTGATCATATCTTGCCAACTTGGTTAACAATGATTCCAACACAGAGTTGAGCTAATACAGACAAATCAAAGTCAGTACACATGTGCAGGTGGGATCCCTGTGTTATTCTAGTCGTACCTTGTTAGCAATCTCTTCTGCTATTTCCCGTTGTGTTTCCTTTAGGAACGATGACACATCTGAATGATAACGACGCTATAAAACAAGTAAAAATTCCATTGATCATAAAGACCTTCAGTTGTTAATTTCTATCAATTTCTGTCAAGGGTGTGTCATGGGTGTGTCAAGGGTGTGTCAAGAGTGTGTCAAGGGTGTGTCATGGGGTTGTCAAGGGCGTGTCGTGGGTGTGTCATTGGTGTGGAAAGGGCGTGTCGTGGGTGTGTCATGAGTGTGTCATGGGCAGTCTTTTTGCAAGGGGAGAGGAGAGAGTAATGATTTGTTGAGGTAAATAAGAGTATTGGTTACCTGGAATAACTAAAAGCCTTATCGACCCGGATATGACAATTTAAGGTGTTTAGGCTGAGAACTACTATGATACGTACTTGTTCACTCTCTGTTTCTTCTTGAATACACAAAGTGTGCGACTGGAGAAAAGAACGAACCACACAAGAGATGAGATTAGTGTTAATACTAAGCAGAGGTAACAACTTGGACTCTTTGTAAGTCAAGAAAATGGTGCATTTTGATCTTGATTCAAGTATACATATTTTTCATTATGCATGTTAGAATCTTCCCTGCTAGCAGAGTCTCTCTTCTCTTTCTCTCCCTTCTTTCAGGCGGGGAGGAAGGAGACTCCGCCGATGGAGAGCGTTTCCTTTGATACACCGCCGTCCACAATCGTGGACGAACAAAACCAGTTTTAAAACCGGTTTTTAGCCGATTACATGTAGTGCGCATGATCAAATGTAACACACCGTGGCGCCAAACATCGTTTGACGAGGGCGGCTGTCAAAATCATGGCAGCGTTGCTAAGTTACGCCACGCATGCGCGACAGAAATAACGTCCTACATCGGCAGTCTATTTTTCTCTCTCAACCAAAACAAAAGGAAAATATGCTCTGCTAGCAGGGAAGTGAGAATCTATCAGGCGGATTTAAGCGGGTAATGGTGAGATGATCGTGTAGCCTTCCTTGCATCCAAGCCCGACAAACTAATTTACATTGAGTGTAATGTCTTCCCAGATCACATGTCATTCCCTTGAAAATTCTCACTCACGGGATGAGTGGCAAGTAACCTGATGCACAATACTGCTACGTAATCTATATCAATGACGTCATACCTCTTCCTTGGATTGACTGATGACGTTTAACATGACGCAAACGAAGTCTGGAATGACGTAGTTCATGTTAAATCGCGCGTTGTTCATCCATTTTTCTAGCTGTTTTTTCGTTCTGTTCAAATATAATAATTAATAAGTCAAAAAGCCTTTATCTTTCATATCATCAAACATTTTATCCTATTGCTCGGTAAATCTTCAACCACATCCTTACCTTACCTTTTAACACAAGACACCACCATATCAGCTGACATGAGTTTCAGTCGTTTGACAAGATGTGCTTCCATCACCTCATCAGGCCAGTTCAGGTCGGTAACAAACTGTTGTAGTGCACCTAGCTTCCAGAACAGTTCTTCTGATGAATTACAGCCTTTACTAAAATGATAATACCAACTGAGTGAGTTTGTCAGAGCCGGAAAACGATTTACTTAGAAAGACAAATACTAGTACTTAACGCTTAGTTTGGCATTCTCTAGGGTGAAGCAAAGGTCTCAGGTTCGGTTCCTGGACTCGGTATCACATGTGAGTAGAGTTTGTTAGATCTCTCTCTCTCTCTCTCTCTCGATTCCAGTTTTTTCACTCTATTTTCTTCTCCCTACACAAAACCCAACCAAGAGGTCGATACAACTAAAGCCCTCTTGTAGTTTGACACGTGCTGTGGTAACAGACTACTCACCCTACGGCCATCCAGTTCTCCTTTTCAAAGTCCTTGTGCAGAGATTGTGCTATGGATGATTCCATAAGATCAATGTATCGAATGACGAGGGGTGCGAATGTGTCACGAAGATGAGTGTGGAACTTGTTACGACATAATGAAGCTACAGCAATAAAATATATAGAGAAACAAATAGTTAAAAGGAAAGTCAAAAAGGATGGGAAAAAAGTCTGAAAAACAAAACTTAGTCAAACAATACTTAGTCAAACAAATGATGAAACAATATGAAAAATGGAAGGATGAAAACAAGAAAGGGAAAATGATATAAGAACTTACGATCACTGCTGAGATACTGGTTGAGAAGCTGGAATAACTGAAAGCTATCCCAGGTATCAGGGGCTTGAACTGCTAAAGCATCATCCATATCAACAGAAAACAGAGACCAGAAGATTTCTTGATGTTCTATCATCAGATCATTGACCAATGCAAACGCCTAATCACAAAAATAAGACTGAACTCATTAAGGTCCTTATCCTCATCTTTACAGTGCTGTAACAGAGTGCTCTTAACAACCTACATCAACCTGTTATTACAGATTTCTTATGAGAAAAAATTCCGTGAACGTGACGGAATTGTGTTTAAGCATTTTCATTGGTTAGGTAGCTATTTCGTGCCCAATAACTGTGTTTAGGCATTTTGATTGGATAGGTAGCTAGTTCGTGCCCTATAACTGTGTTTAAGCATTTTGATTGGATAGGTAGCTATTTCGTGCCCTATAACTGTGTTTAACGACTTCGCACAGTGACTGACGATACTGTGGGCTGCGCCATTTGACTGTCATATAGCATTCGATGATAGTGATAGTAATGGATATCGATTACCAGTGATGCTTGATGATGATGATAATGATGATGATGAAGCTGTTGTATAATAATAATGAGTAATGTACACGAAATACTGATGATGAAGATGTATGATGTTGAATGATGTTACTGATGATGATTATCATTGACTATGATGATATCCAAACTGACCATTTTTCCTGTGAATACCCTACTTTACTACTGAATAGATCTATTCCAAAAAAAAGGTGGTGAGGTTCTGTTGCGTGTCATACATGTTGCAAACCAAGATGCATTATGGACGATGTAAATACTATCAGCAGAAAATAACAACAATATGGAATTTTCTGCACAAGTTTTTGGTATAATTTCTCATGTGCTGACGTTATCTACATATAAATATAGTACATTCATGTCAAGCTTCGTAAACAACATGCAGCAAAACCTTCCCCATATAATTCACCTCAGCATGATGCTCTTCGTTTTGTTGAAGTAAATCAATACAAAGTTCAGCCAGACGAACAATGTCATCCAGTCTCTTCTCTGGAGTGTTTTCCTCGGTACTTCCCTCTACATAATACATAAATATATTCACTAAGATTCACAGTTCCCTTTGATTCTACTGGTTCGCCTGGGTAAAAACTTTCAGTTTAACCCATAAGGTGCATTCTGGTCTAGCTTGGGTACTAACAACACTGTATAAATCAAACGAACTAACAGAGACGTAAATGCATGTGCTTAAACTAGACCATCGTATCTGTCCCTGTAGACAAGCTCTATACACGTGAGCAATACTTTCAAGACATATATCTCGTTAAATGGTTGCGATTACATCAAGTTACTCCCGAAAACACTGACTATTTTAGTATTGCCTAAACAATGAACGTGCACGTTTTGTATGTCACTTAAGTCACGTGACCTTTTGAAGAGCTCTAAATAGTCACATGACATTAGATTCCCGCTCTGGAAGGTCTTCATGATCAGGGCAAGCAAATGATGTCATGTGACCATTTAGAGCTGTCCAAAAGATCACGTGACTTACCTGGTAGTATCTAAGCAAGGCAAATAGGTGTCTTTTTACCTTCAATGTTAGCATAAGCAGACACGCGAGTGTAGTTGACCAGTGCAGCCTGCTGCAGGCATTTTCGAATTTCATTTCTGAACTCATCAGCAGGGACTGGAGTAGAAATATCTTTCATCATCACCTGAGATCAAAACAGATTTATGGCAGATTATGTTATTATGATTATATTAGTTTATTGGTACATCCCATAGATAAAACTATACAAACGAGTCTGTTGATAAGTCCAGAGTCCACACGCACGCCTCATTTGCAATCCAAACAAAACCTTTTGTATTTGTTGGTTGTTTGAATGTTTAATACTTAGATAAAAATACCTACCCGTTCAAACAAGGATAGAGTAGCTTTGAGTGCTCCTTCTGGACGACCAAATGGAAAACAATATCTAACAGTACAAATAGTAAAACACACAGTCAATCAAAACCTAAATTCTACAAGTTGTTGGATCATATGTGTTGTTATCTGCATCTGACCGTACCGGAAGTGTACTATCTGATTGGCCAAAAGGTTCCATAATCTGTCCTTTACTTCTTCAAACTTGTTCTTTTCTTCAATTGTGATTGTACCAACACCATCTGGTCTGCAATGAGTAAAAAATACTTGAATTAAAACGAATATATCAGACTGTTCCAAGAAGAGAAACCTTTTCTTATCGAAGTCCCCATTATTCTGGACTAGAATGTGATTGGTAAATGCACTATACTTGATGAAACTTAAATGACATTTATTTTGAAGCAATCAAAACGCAAGTAATGGTCACTGTCCACCTCCCCACCCCCTCCGGTTAGCTCAGTTGGCCATGGTTAGAGCATTAGTCTGTCCTGATTCGAGTCACATATCAGTTGAATTACATTCAAGTGTCAAACTTTATAAACAAAGTAGATATCTTTATCTTTATTTTATGTAAGTAAAATTTGTAGAAGCCATTCTAGAATTATGATACAATATGGTGTAAGAGATGTTGTATGATTCACAAAACAGATAGTATATACCTGTTTCCATGGACATGAGAAGCACAGAAGGCAAAGCTGTAATGAAGTAGTGTAGGATCAATCATGATACCAGACTCTGCCCTGTCCAGTAGGTCACTCAGGTAACAGAGATGACGATGACACCCACGCACACCATAACGAGCACAGTACTCATCAAGGACAAAGACCTGTCCTGGTGAAAACCATCCCTGTGGGAGACAGGGAGAGTAACAAGATAATGTCAATAACAGCATAATGAGCATGGTATTCACAAAGAACAAACACTTGACCTGGTGAAAACCATCCATGGAGGGGGAGGTAGAGGGAGGGGGAGGGGGAGAGGTAGAAGGGAGAGTAAGATACCAAAAGGTGCATGATTTTCTAGAACAGATATTGCATAACACATATAATATTTATACAAGAACCTACCAGACAAGAGTAAGAATCATTCAAACGATGCTCCAGTGTTTTTCTCTGTAGTATTTCAAACAAGTAGTGATGATCAAAACAACTGGGTGTGGCTTGGATCAAATCTTCCAGACCATGCTTCTTAGCATGATCAGTAGCTGAAAACATAAAATGGCAATTGACAGTGGTTCCAAACAATGGTTCTTTTTCCATTAGATTCCAATTGGAATTTAAAGGGTGAGGAGGGAGGAAAACCGAAGACCCGGAGAACAACCCTAAATGCACAGGAGAGAACCAACAAGCAACTCTTCTCCCATCCAGGAATGAAACATGGGTCGCCTTGGGTGAGGCAAGCACTCTCACCGCTACGCCACTTGTGCTTCCCAAAAAACAAAGCCACATTCAACACAAGCAGACAGGTTACCAAGAGAATTAGTAAATGACTGCACTGTTTGTCACTGTAGACAGTCTAGGCATGATTGAGCCCAAATTAAGTATACACCTAAAGAAATATATCTTGGATCAATTTAGAAGTGCTGAGAAGCACTCTGCCAGGCTTTATACTTCTCATAATACATCTCTCATGTTCCAATCCATGTATACTTTTTAATTGTCAATAAGCACACTATTGCCAATGAACTTGTTATGTACACATGTCATACCTCCTTGTAACTTGGACAGTGTGTTAGTTTTATTTTCCTTTGCGGTTGCTACCATAGATAGATTTGGAGCTACAGGTTTGTGTGACTGTCCTGTTGCCATGTAAAGCTTGTTAACCCACATTGTTCTTTCTAGTTCTTCTTCTGTTCCAAACACTATTTGATCACCTTCCTTGACTGCCTCAAAATAAAACCTTGCTCCCTTGTACTCATCATCTGAATTCAAATCAATAAAACAATCTCTAGAAGACATTGACTAGTAGTTCAATCGCACTTCTAAACCACAAAAACATAATACTTCAATGGTGGATCTAGAATGATTTCAAGTGGGGTGACTGTTACCTACAAAGGCATCTTATAGCACCCTTTTAGATTTTACCTTATCCTGTCCACCCTCTTGATCTGCCTTTGTACTTTGGAATGCATATTATTTTTTCATGCAATACATGGCTAGCTCACAGATTGGGTTTATGTTAGAGAAAGGGCTGTTTTGTCATCTACATTCTACTCTATCTATGGCATGGTAAGTTGTCAGTAAATGGTTTGCCAACCACTTAACGGCACCTTACCATCATATCATTTTGCTGACAATCAGATTTTCAAGATAGAGTAGAATGTAGATGTCAAATACTGCAGAACACAAAAACGAAACCCTTACATACCTAATGGTTTGTCAGAGTAATCCACAGTGTAGCTGTCAAGCTGCATCATGTCAGTTGGTTCTGATTTCTTCTCCACATAACTACACAATGCAAATGTGTACTGACTCACCTGAAGTTAGAACACAAACACCTGTTAATACATTACTGCCATATTCATAAACATGTGAACTCAGTAGCTGCTAGCTGTACTATGAAATTCTTTTCAAAAATATGAAATGTACCAACTGATTAGCTTTGATTGATGGCAGCAAAAAAAAAAAAAAACGAATTTCAGTGTGCAGCTCGCTGCTACTGAGTTCACAAGTTTATGAAAATGGCAGAAAGAATATGGACTAAATTAAGTCTGTTTTCCCAATTCAGACCAAGTGTCGTTCCCTTTCTCTTGTTGGCCCTTAATACTCAAGAAGATATACATCAAAATGGGAAATCTTCTGGGATAAATTATATATTCGAGGGAATGACAAGTGGTCAGAAATGGAAAATCACTCAATGTGATTAAGTCTGTTCACATAAGACCACAAAGACTGTTAAGAGACTCCCTCTTTTCCCTCCAGACTCAGCCAAGTTGTTTTTCCCCTTGTCTTGGATGCGGTGGGATTGAAGAGTGAGTTTGAAGTGACATTATTGTCCCTGTTACCTCCATATCCAACTCAACTGAGTTTAAAGTAAGGGAGACATGGGTAGTTAACAGTTTAAATAATAACTACAGTACTAGTACCAAACAATTGAAAAGCAGAATATATTTGTCTATTGATACAAACCTGAACCAAGATGACAAATCTTCTTTTCCATTTCTTCCAAACTGATTTTCCATGGACAAACAAATAACTAGAAAAATCATGAAAAGAATATGACAAATTAAACCAATTAGGCATGAAAATTAATACTCTCAAACTCCTTAAATATGAGTGAAATTTTGTATTTAGTGAGAAAGAAAATTCTTAACTAGACTGATCACAGTCCAGAAACTGAAGGACTGAAAAGTTTAGGACCTACATCAAGTAACATTTCTTATTTGCGATGATCGATCACTAGTGACTTTGAAATTTTTGCTATTGTGAACAAAAGTTACTAGCAGAGTTTTGCTAGCAGGTTTAAAAGTTATTTTCATGCCCTTTAAACGATATACTAAAGTTTATCAATGACACAAACACCTGTTTGATGCTTGATGAAATAAAATGAATAAGAAAATAGAAGAAGAGAGTTTGATACCAACCCTGCCTTCTTCAGATTCAATGGTTTGTCCATCTTCACAGCAATTTTGAGTTCCAGTTTAGGTCCATTCCAGCCCTTGTGTGTGACCAGGTTATGCCACTCAAATGCGTCTGATCCACCAGGAATTGGTTTGATTGTAAGCTATCAAGTAAAAAATAACGAACACAATAAGCCATCCTAGCATGCAAATATTGTAATTGATTGATTGACTGCAACAATATTGTCATCAACTATCACTAGTGATGAGCTGGTGTGAGTACCATGATGGCAATAGTACAAGCATGTTCATTAACTGTTTACTGTGTTGATGCCACTCATACCAAATCTGTTAGAAGTATATTTTTAAGGGGACATTTTTGAGGAGTGTAGTATAGTGAAGTGTTAAAGAGATACCAACCCTTCCAAGTTCTTTATCATCCAGTGCAAGTACCCCAGAGCTTTTTGCATATAGCTTGATTTTGATGACAGGCCTTGGATGACATGTTGTAAAGTCTCCTTGAGTATCCCACCTGAAATACACAGGAAAGCATTGCTGTTGAAGCATAGTGCCTTTACTGACTAGACTTCCATAAAAAAAACAGTTCTAAGTATCAAAGGGTTTTTAAAGCATTATGTCAAATTGGGGAAAACTATATGCAATGATTCATTACCACAACATTTGATATTTCAATACATCTCTCAACTCACACGTTGACTTTTGTGAAGGAAAAGCAAAACATTTGAAGGGGAAAAACCATGGTAAGGGAGAGAACAAAACATCTTAATATATTGCACTATATCCTTACCTTGTGGTCACGACAATCAAAAATATTAACATCAAAAATATTTCAATCCTCAAGAAAGGAAATTCTTTTGCTTTAACCCAAAATAGGAATTATCACAGAGGTCTGTTGATTATGTCTGCAAATGTGTAGTCAACAAGCAGCTAATTAACTAGCAAATCAACCCGTAGGACTAAAAGTGTCTGATGGTAATATTCTTACTAAGACCAACTTATCAATTATTTTGAGTGTAAACAATGAAAAAAGGTCTTTAGCTGAACATACACAGGTTTGCCAGCCTCTGCTTCTCCTGTCTGTAGCTTTTCTCCTCCTTCAACCTCAAAAACAAACAACAGTACTATCAATAAATTAGACTCACTTAGTTACTCATGTCTTTCTCAGATGATGTCTTAATGGGAAGCACAAGTGGTATAGTGGTGAGAGAGCTCATCTTTCTCCTGTGCTTTGAGGGTTTTCTACAGGTTCTCCAGTTTTCCTCTCTTTACAAAAATCATCTTCTAAATTCCAATTCATCATGGAACAAGGGCCTCAGGTTTGATAGTCACTGGCTATATATTAAGTGCTAGACTTGCAAAAGGACTTTTTATATATTTCTCTAATACTGTACTAATTGTGTAGTGTATAATAATCAATATACCTCCATTGTACAATATACTATTCTTTTCGCTGGTAATGGCTTAAGTCCTCTTGCCTCAGCAATAATGACCTTAAAGTACAAGGTTAATGTTGTTAGCATTTTGCATTTTTCACATGCATGTGGAATGCTGCGTACAATGAATGAAATGTGTCAATCAATACTTACCTCAATTGTAAATGACAAGACCACATCAACTTTGGATGGTGACGGATCTGTGTCTTCAGGAACATCAAGAAGAGAGATGGCGTTTGGAAGTCTACTGTAACAAAACACATTGAACTAATATTCATCTCATGATACCAATCGAAACACGTTGTAAAAATGATCTATACACAGTACCCCTAACTTAATTAGTCAACAATTTGCAAGTCAATGGACCCCTTGCACTGAGTCCCGAGAGGAATCATTCTGCTGGGGGATAAAACAATGGATTTTTTTGCATAAGAAAAGATGGCCTATTGTTTTGTCCCCCAGAACGTTTCATCTAGGAAATCAATGCAAGGGGTGTATAGTTAATTCAAAGCTCAGTTATGCACAAAATCTGCCATAGCAGGAGACAATGATAATAACAACAATTATAACAATATTAATAATATTTAATTCTATTTAGAGATGGTGACTTGTGACAGCTGCAACTTAGCATTGATAAACTTTTGGCTCCCTATATGTTAAACCTCTCTGAAAAAGAGAGAACCACTATTTGACATGTTCATCCAAGCCATGTCAAAGGCAGCACCTTTACTCAGATATTATAAGCCCCTAAATGTTGGTTGGGCTGGGCTTGAACCCACAACCTAATGGACAACAGTCCTTTTTCCAAGCAACTGGAAGACAGATTTAAATATTTGACAACCTGATCATTCTTTGTCTGTCATACTTACTTCTTCAGCTTGTACAAGGAGTATTTAGCATCAGAGGTACCCTTGGCAACTGGTAAACTTTCTAATGACAACATAAGCTTGCTGATATCAGATTGTTGTTCCTCAACAAACAGCCTCTCCATGTCCTTGTGAAGAAATGGTGGCAGGCGCTAAAGGGATACAAAACATGATATTTTAAATCTTATAACCAGTACATATATATAAAATGAAATAAAATGTTTTTTTCCCCATAAGATATCTGAAAATCATGAATCCTGATTGGCTGTTGGAGTGGGTGTTATTTTCTATATCTGATTGTGATCTGGTATATCCTGTGATTCTAGAATTGGGGAAAATAAATCAGCTGTGCCTGCAGCATTGAGAATGGACTTAGGCCTACAACCTTGGTTCATATATTCAAGGCCTCTGACACAGTTTTTTACTTTCCGGACCTCCTTGTCAGTAAGTTACCTATATATACTTTTATGTCAATGCCATCATCACCTTACTTAGAAAAACAGTAGAACAATAAATTTGGACCTAAATTTGTCATTATACTCCTCAAACATCTCAACCACAAATATTACAATTATTTACAAACCTTTCTTGATTCTCCAATGTTTTTCATTTTGTCTTGCAATTCTCTTCTAATACAAGCTGCTTGCTCGTCAGCATTATCAAGCTAGTAGGGAAAATCAATCAAAATTATACATTTGCATATTCATATTTAATGTTTTTTCCAAGTAATTTTTGCAGTGTGAAATGATTTAATGCATCTATTCAATAACAATAGCAAAATGAATGTTTTTTTTATCATTTGGATGGCCAAGAGCAGAATGCAGAGAGAACAGACTTTTCTTTTTTTCAACTTTTTTCTCTCATTCTTTTTATTTATTTTTTAATATTTTTATACTCTAGTGTAAATGAATAATAAGTCAAAATTTTATATTTACCAGTTAGTTAGTTTTCAATACAAATAGAAAGAAACATGGGTCATAAAATCGATGCACCCATGCAAAATAAAAATGAAAAATTACGAAGGCGGAACTTAAATGGAGTGCTCCCAGATGGAGCACTAAAATTTGCATACACATTAGTTAGGGACTGTCGAAAAACCACAAGATTACTCTTTATTGATTAGATTAAGTCAATAAAATATCTATAATATTTTTAGATAGATGGCAGTAAATATAGTTTTTTTGTGAAGCGCGCGTTTAGGAACTTATTGATCATGATCAAAACATAACTAGTTTATCGATTAAATCATGCATGAAACGAAATATCTACAGGATCACGGATTTAAATACCCATAAAAACAAAACTGAATGAATAAAGCGTATCAAAGCGATACTTTTTGAAGACAAATATTTTTTTCTATTTTTTACGTACCTGACAAGCGTTGTATAAGATTTGATGTTGGTATTTTTTGACTTCTAAAATAGTTTGAAACATCTCGTAAAGTTGTTCTTTGGATAAAATAAGCTCTGAGGCAGCAGATGCAGCAATCCTTGAAGTCCCCTTCTTAGGATCATCTTCTCCACGATAAATAGCATCAAACTTAGCCATCCAAGCACTCAATACAGTCTCTTTACTAATTCCATGCATCTCAGGCAATGATCGAACTCTTTTCTCGATTATACTCTTAAACACTTCGCGAAAATCATTAGATGAACAGCCACCACTTAAAACTAGCTTAAGAACTCTTTCACTGCAAATGAAGATATCAAAATAAGCACGAACAGCGTTAAGAAAGGCCTCGTCTGAAGCTATTTTAGTATTTCCCGCTAAGAAAGCACTGAAACGTTCCTTGATGGTCTGTAGTTGTATTTTACTAACTTTAGCTTGTCTTCTCGCCATGTCTGTTGGCTGTTTGGCATTAAATGGAAAAGAAATACAACGTAAAACAAACACATAGAGCTGTAGTATTTCTTTTCTTTCCTCTACCTCTGGGGTTTCTAATATTTCAGAAGGTATTGACGTTAGAGACGGAGAAGGGCTTGTGGAGATATTAGTATTGAGTCCTGATATCAAGGATCCTCGAGGAGTCGAGCTTATTGATCTTTGGTCTTCTTTACTGTTGAATCTGATCAACTCGCTATCCTCTTCATTATCTAGATCGTCGTCTGTATCATCATCAGTGTCAGAATGAAGCATTTTGTCTAGTTTTTTGGTGTTTTTCCTGGTTGTTTTTCTAATTACTTCTGCCTGTTCTTTTTAATGTGTCGAGGTGTAACGCTGACCTTCAGCATTGCTGTTAATAATGACCAGTGTACACTCGGTAACGCAAGGAATTTCAAAACCGCTTGTTTAATATAAAATTAAATTGTAGTAAGAAGAAACGAACAATGAGGAATAAAATGTTTTTTTCTTCTTTTTTTGGCAATTATTTTCTTGGTGTGTGTGTGTGTGTGTGGCTTTGAGGTATCCTGGAGAGAGGTGGGGGAGGACGCGAGAGACTGGGCACTGGCGGAATGCTTACCATTTCCCATTTACCCAGAAAAACTGGAAATTCCGGTTTGAAAGCAAATGGTATTTCATTCCAATCGGAAAGTTCCGGGAAACTCGGTCTTCCGGTCGTCTTCTGGTTGAGGTAATCCACTTTTCCCGCTCTTTCCGATTCTTCCGGTAGAAAAGTGTACCATCAGAATTCAAAGTTTTCCGCTCTTTTCTTACCATCGGCAAACGAATTTCCAACCGGATGGATTGGTTTAAATATTAAGCGCCCCTGTTTTCCACGGCGGACTTTTCTAAGCGCTTCATGTCCTTCGTGCCCGGTCTTTACTCATTCACTTTTTCTTTTCCCCAAATAGGCTCTCATTTTTGTGTACAGACAGCGCAGCTGATGGACCAGCTCATATAACCCTAGTGATCATATCCCTGCGTGGTACTTAACTTGGGCCATGCCCAGTTACCAACATAAAACACAATGATCAATTAATGATCTTTTTATTCTATTCAACACTAACCAAGTAGCTTGCTACGCGTGTTGAGTGTCATGCAATCTGCTTTTTCTCTCCAAAAAGCATCAATGATATAAGAAGAGTATTGCGTGACAGCCCATATTAAGTGGCTCTGCGAGAGTAGCGTTGTCTTCATAGCGTTGCCCAATCATGAATGATTCTAGCTATTGAGCTTGGATATCGTAAAATTATGAGATTATCAGGCAAAAATCAGTCAAAGAAAACCATGTCGTCGTGTAGCACTGCAGGACCAACGATTTCTATCTCAACTTGTATACGTCATTCCATAACAGGACTAGAAAACCCCAATGAGATCTTCTCAGTTAACTACCCATAATAGTTTGCGGCTTTGGGGGTAACCAGCGGAAAAAACCGCCCTTGTTATGCTAATGACTGATCGAACATTGTTGGAAAAAAAGACCTTTTTAATATCTAAATGTATTTTAACAGTAAAACCATATATAAGGAGCATCTAAATGAAAATAACGTTTGATATGCTGACAATTTTTGACCAGTTACCCCCAAAAAACAGAGTTGCATCATTGGTTATGTCAAAGTAGAGAATCGCAGATTAAAAAAAAAAAAGAAATGTCGAACAAATTTCGCAGCTTTTGGGAGAAGGGGTTAGCACCTGCCACCTACATTTACTGGCCCGCATAGTCACCAAACTACTGGCAAAAATCGGCGATAATGTTTGGTTGTTAACCCACGTGATTTGTGACGTCACGCCATATCACGTGGTCAGATCACTCACATCACAAGGCTCACCGAAAGTAAGAAGCCTCGTTACTGACAGCACTTATTGTAATGACTATTGGCGGAAATCGCAGATGTTTTGTTCGTACGTCACGTGGAATATGACGTCACTTCATGTCACGTGATCAGATAACTGACAACACAAGTCTCACCCATCGTATCAAGTTTTGTTAGCATAGTATTCATTGTAATGAGTATGAAAATATCGGCAAAAATGTTTGATTCGTAAGTCACGTGATACGTAACGTCTCGCCATGTCACGTGGTCTAAAGATTGACAACACAAGTCTCATCAATGCTACCAAGTTTCGTTACCATAGCATGCTTCGTTCCCGAGTTATGGTCAAGGGGCCACCAGATGCTTTTGGGGCCAGGAGATGCGGGCCAGCAGGTAGGTGGCACGTGCTAACCTTACTTGGCTTTCCAGGCAGAACAAACAGCTTTAATAGGACAATCATGTACCGAGATACATTAACTGGACCTTACCCGATTAAAAGCTGCTTTCTTTCACTGAAAGAAATGTTTACATGTACTATTCTGGCTGCGTTACCAGCGTGGTTGGTCCTTGTAATGTAGTGGTTAACACATCGGACTAGAATACCGAAGACGTGGGTTCGAATCCTGCCAAGGGCATTTGATATTTTTCTCTTATTCTCTCTACTTCATTATATACACACCGAACGCATAATTTATTACTACTTTACATGTACTGGCTTACTAATGCCAATGCTTGCACGATTCCCTTATTCCATATAATTTTAAACGATGCTCGTGGTCAGTTCAAGCAATAGATTCCGGCTTGACACAGTCCTTGCATATGCGTTACTCATTATTATACAGCGATTATAGTCTTTTAGTAAAAATACGCAGGTGATTATAGAAAATCTCGCGCGCTGATTGGTCAAGAAACTCACACTATCCCACGATAATCACCTCGAGCGAAAATCCAATAGGCGGCCAGCCGCTTTGTCGCTGTTACCTGGAAAAAATGCCTTTTATCTTCTTTTTTTCTTCTTCTTTTTTTAAAAGAATCACCTGTGTATACTAAAACAGCTATTTGCCTCAGGCTCAGGGATTATTGGGGAATATTTACCTCGCCGCTCGAAGACTCACGTCTAGGTAAATAATCCCCGATATTCACTTCGCCTTCGGCGAATAATTGTTAAATATTATCTTATATTTCGTTATTCATAGAGATGTTAAGTTTTCCTCAACAAGATATTCTCTGTTTGGGGAAACTGTAACGATTATATCAGGCAGACCTCTCGTGCACGTCCCGTTAGGGGAGGTGATAGTAATGTTTGTCACTAGCTCCTGTTGTAAGTTGGTAGTGCTAACGGGTATGTAACATGGAACAAATAATAAAACGATGGCTCCAAAGATCATGGAAAAGGAAGCCATGTAGAACACTGGTTTATAGGATGAGATGTAATCACAAATCATTCCTGAGAAATAAAACGAGGAATAATGTGAGAGAAGGCGAAAGATGTCTTGTCGAGTAAGAATACTAAAAGATTCCGGCAAAAAAACATGATGATAATGATCAAACAAACTAACGTGGGGGGGGGGGGGGGGGGGGGAATCTGAACGAGCACATGAAGAGGCGATGAGGATAAGGCAAGGCATTGGTGGCTGCGCAAACCAAAACACAAGGAGAGCGTAATTGGTAGCGTGCATGCTTTCCATGGGAATGAAACGACCAAAGAAGTGGCCGCCATGTTGGTTGACTTTCCAAAAAACACCAAGGCCAAATCGTTGATCACAAGTCAGCCAACATGACGGATATGACGTCACGTGCACAAGGACAAAAGACAAGGCCGCCATGTTGATTGACATGATAAATTAAGGACACCACTACCAAATCTTTTGTCCAGTCAAACAAAATGGCGGCCATGTTGTCAGAAGAAAACTTACCAGCGGCCGGTGGGCCAAGCAGATACGTAAATGACTGACAAAAATACAATATACCCCAGGCAGGGATAATGTTGTTCAACCTGACTATGTCTAACGTGACAATAGACATTAATCCAATGTAAGAGCCATCAAGCAGTCCTAAAACCACTACATAAGCAATCAATGCTTCGTATGTCTCGGCTAAGGTACATAGTGCTGATGCTACTCCAATAAGCAGCATACAACAACGATAAATATTCAGGTTTCGAACACGGCAAATATCAGATAGTTTTCCGAAGAGTATACGACCAATTGTCGATGAGATGCCGAGATACGAGATTAGCCAGCTACCTTTGGATCTTGGAATACCTATATCCTCGGAGTATTTGATCTGAAGAATTCGAAGAAAAAAGGTTATGAAAATTTAAACACAGACTCAGAGTTGCAAGATACAAGAATACAGTAGGGCAATTGTGTCGTGCCCAGTGAATGGTTTTTATGCATGTCTGGCGTTAGTCATCAAGTGTTGGTGTGTATATAATGTATATAATGTATATAATGTATATAATGTATATAATGTATATAATGTATATAATGTATATAATGTATATAATGTATATAATGTATATAATGTATATAATGTATATAATGTATATAATGTATATAATGTATATAATGTATATAATGTATATAATGTATATAATGTATATAATGTATATAATGTATATAATGTATATATATATAATGTATATAATGTATATATATATAATGTATATAATGTATATAATGTATATAAAAAGTACAGATGACTCGGAAAAATATGAAAATCGAAACGACTGTTTGAAAATCAACAACAAATTTGTACACCAAGCAAAACTTAAAACACATCAAATTTACACAGAAATTGTTAAAATGAAATTCGTTCCACACAAAAATATTTAAGCGCAAGAATGGTACAAGATCAACCCTTAAATTGGAATGATATGTATAATAGAATATATAATACTTCAATGGATACGTATCTACGTATGTTTCAGTACAAAATATTAAATAATATCCTATTTTTGAATCGCGATTTGCACCGTTTCAAATTGATTGATTACTCCTCTTGTTCTTTCTGCTCTCTTGTACCGGAAACAATTGACCATCTCTTTGTGGAGTGTATTGAATCTAAAAACTTTTATTTTACCATCAGAGATTGGTTAAAACATTTCAATGTGCAGTCACCTGTCTCTAGTAAATTCAATATAATATTATAGGAGTAGACGATGTCACAATTAAGTTTATAATTTTGATATAAAAGATGTCACCAAGAGAAAATGAAACATATTCTCTTGATGTCACTGTATAAAGCGAGAGAAAAAGGTAGTATTCCATCACTGTCATTATTTTAAAATATTTTAAAACATTATGAAAATATAGAGAGCAAGATAGCGAAGTCAAAAAATAAGACACAAATACATCTAAGAAAATGGGAAAAGATCATTGTGGCCTTGAAATAAGGTAAAAGACAAGATTTTTTTCTTTTCTCTTTCTGTTTTATTTTTTTTCTTCTTTTTCTATTGCTGTCAATTTTGTTTCTGAATCTTGTGAATAATGTTTAATATCTCAAAAAGTAAAAGTGTTGTAAGTACAGATTTTAAAATTAAGGGGAAAAAACCAGCAAATTTATGTACTTGTAATTGATTTATTTGTTTAATGATTAATAAAAATGTTAAAAAAAAGTGTTGCGGTGTTGATTTTTCAAGGTGTTGAGCGTTATAAGTAAAAAGTAGAGACCTTGAGGTACTACGACGGCACGATTTAAGGCATCTTAGTTATTTTTAAATTGAACATTCGCAACCGGCTTCTGCTAGCCTGTAGGCCTGAACAGAAGTGTTGAAATCGTGATTGTAATTCTTGGTGGCCTCGTCGTCGCCTGCCGCCCTGCCGTCGTGTTTAGGTTGAAAAAATGGAGGTTGAACGGGCGTAAATATTGAAACCAATGGGAGAAAACAATTCTTATCTCACCACAACTGAGACACTAATGAAAAGGATGGAACTGAACGCGATACGACTGGTCTGATGGAGATAACGCATTGACAGCGTGCTCTGTGCGCTCATCGCCTACGCCTATAGTATTGATGTATGTCAGCCTTAGAACAAGAAAGAAGAAAAAATAATGTAACAACAACTTACCACAAAAAAGTATGGAATAAAATACCCCAACCCGGAGGAAGACGTCGCGATAATCCAAAGAATAAATGCTTTGTTTCTGAGCACAGAAAAGTCAAAAACGTTAAAATTGCAACATTTACGGTTCGAGATACACGAGCCTTGACTTTGACGTCGAAGAGGTTCGCCTTCATCGCTTCTCTTTTTTATTGGTTTAAACACAAGACCAACTACCGCTAATAATACTCCTACGGAACCAAGAATTTTGAAGGTTGATTGCCATCCAAACCTTTCTAATAGATACTGAATAAAAGGAGCCAGAGACAAGGTCCCCACACTGCCACCTGATGCTACAATCCCTGTAGCGAGAGATAAATGTTTGTCAAAATATTCCATGGTCACAATGAGAGCCATCGTACCACACAGACTTGTACCAATCCCAAATAGAAGGCCGTATGTTAGATACAATACGAGTATATTAGGAGAAAAAGCTGAGATGAAGAGACCACAGCTGATGACAATCCCGCCTGCTACGGTAACTACACGTACACCATACCGCCCCGCTATATGACTGGTGATTGGACTGAACAGAAATAGAAGATTGATACTAATGGAGCCAACCCACGCTGGAATGGGATAAAAAAGAATGTATTTCAATGCCAGGGTCAAGAATAACCGTTATTCATACATAATCATCGTGCATTGTTGGAACGTCATACGTAAGACCACAATAGAAATAAGGACTAGATTCAGCTCTCCCTCGCAAGGCAGAGGTTTCATCAGTTTTGCGCTTCAAAGTACCGTAATAACAAGAAAGCAAACAAGACAGCCTACTTCATCAATTAACTTGTCGTTTCTTAGTGTTATTTTCGTAAAATGACTGGCTGTAACGGTCGATGACAGAGAGTATAAGCAAACAGTCCGTCATCAAATATTCATGACAAAAAGAATACTTTCTTCTCTTGTTGTACTAGACATAGGTAGTTTATCAAGTGAGAATCCTGCATATAACGTGATTGAGATCGGCTATGAAAATAAATAAAACACTGCATTTTATATTGAAACTATTGAACATCTTATAGATTATTTAAGTTTTAGAGGTAAATCTGAACCACTATAGCTAAATATTTAAATCAAAACAATTTTGCAGAGCAGAATTACATATTTGGAACTGATTCATTTGCAATATACCATTCAGTTTATTTACTAATAACTGTTTTTTAAGAACACAAATCTAGTTGTAGACAAGCTAGATCGATCTATGCTCAATAAATAATACGCAAGTATTCTTACTTTACAGTAAACAATAAGTTAAAATAGGGTACCGTGATATACCTGTTTCACCTTTACTGTCCTTAAAATGATCGAGCAAAGCACTTAGAAAAAAGCCAAAACAAGTATGCGTTCCAAATGTGAAAAACATCATCAAGAACGACCCCGCACAAACAACCCAGGCCCATCCTTTGTCTTTACTTCTACGTATTTCTTGTTCGTCTTCTCTTGGTTCAACACAGATGAACGACATACTTCCTCCAAGGACAGGAACAGGTACAGCGGCTAAGTGATCGAAGTTGACAGATGGTGAAGGCGTAATGCTTCGTCTAGCGTTCGACATTGCTATTATTCTGCTACACCGAAAAACGCACGGAGAGGAAGTGAGATAGAAGTCCACATCAACAACTCACTATTAAACTACATAACATTCTTCTACAAAATTTCGGCCTATTTCTAGTCCATGGTCGTGTTTAGACGTAGAGAAGCTAAACGTTTCTCAAAGTGTTTCGTTTGAAACATTACGTTGTACTTGGCAGTTTAATCAGCACATTTTCCCGGGATTCCGTACAGAGTCACTAACGTTTTGTAGAATTGATAATTTTGATGTTATTTTGACGGCCGGGAAAGCGTAAATAAAATGAAAAAGGATAACATGAGTACGTGCTTCTATTCAGAACCATGTGAAACAAAAAGAAATTTGTGACAAAGAATTGACCAATAAGACCGCATCGTCCCTGTGTGACCTGTGTATCTGACCATTGTAACAGACCAAGAATCATCAATATTTTATAGTTAAACATAAGGTTGACGAATAGTTGTTCGAAGCCTCTAAGGGCCTTTTAATTACCTATATCTTATACTGTACTGGTTAGTGAAGTGTGGGGTCCTCTGGTAATCAATAATCACTTTATTAGTATACCAAATCTCCAAGAAGGAGATTTTGAAATTATTCTGTGGGCTCAAGTTCGAGGACACGTGACCCACGTTCTATGCAAACTACCAGCCCATCCATAGGTAGCCCAAAACTGACTTTGCAATCCTCTTCGCAAACCTACGTCACTGGATGATTATACAAAGTAAAGTATTACGCGACCCACACAACTAGTTAGCTATGAATGTATATTTTGATAGACGGAAGCCAAAAAACTCGGCGACTCAGTGGACTTTGTTGGTCCCATGATAACTCATGAATGCCATACGTTGATTTAAAAAAATGAAAAAATAAAAAAATCCAAGGTAAAGATAAATTTTATGGTATATTGGGCTACCTTAACCTGATTAAGCCTGGTAACCAGATGAGCCCACAGTCAGGGGGTTCTAGAAGGAGCATTACGTAATGTTGTTAAATGATTATGAGGCAGAAAATTGTACTGCTGTTTTTGATTTGCTGCGTTGTAGGACCTTTCACTGGCATAAAACACATCATGGGTAGTGAAGGTAAGCCTTAGCTATACTTATGCTCACTGATTGACCTTCTCTCTTCTAATCTAACCATCTGAATCACCAACAGATCCGTTCCTTGTTGAATATTGAACTACTTGTGATGATGAGGGCATAATCAACAATATTCATCAGGAAATACGTAGTTACAGACAACTCTACGTGCACTCTAAACCTCTATTGTTAATTTGCCTTATGACCTCAAGCTATAAGACTATAAACCTCTATTGTTGATGTACCTTATGACCTCAAACTATAAGCTTCATTAACGTACATATTTGTACTGATGACTGGCATTTCCACCAACAGTGTGATTTAAATATCTTTAGTCGGCGCTGCTCAAGTGAACACCAAACAATCTCATGAATTAGTTTTGCTAAATTAGCCACTAAAATATCGAGTTTGGTAGCCCAAGGGATTATATGTTTATTTTACAGCCTATATATGGCATTAGATGTTTGCTTTATTACGACAAAAAGTGACAAAAAGTAAATGAAGATTTGACCGTGACCTTAATATCGTGACTGACTGTAAATCTGTCGTTAAGAATTTATGTACAAGATTCAGGACAACCGGTCTTGGTAATAGTCCTCTATTCATTGATAAAACATCAAAATGTGGAGAGTCTTTCCACCAGATCTTCCTCCTAATGTCAAACCGTCATACTTCAAAAAAAGTCGAGGTAAAAAGTCCCACGTTCTGAGGGAATGGATTTTCAAGAGGGATATTTGTTATTTACTGACAGAAGCTTAATATTCAACGTTATTATATCCCGATAGTCTTGTATTCAACAGCCATAACATGCTACCATTCATACCAACCTACCCATATACCAAGCTATATTCTTTTATAAATATTTATTTTTCATAAAGTTATTTAATAACTGTAGCTAACTTAACAGACTGACAACTAACTTTTTCCCTTTAGCTGAACTGGTACAGTAAAATGGTTCCAATACATATTCCTAAATAAAAGTTTTAATGTTGAGAAAGAAATCTATATTTCATGACTTTCACTGATACAACAAAGCAATATTTCTTGGGCTAGAAACCACAGCAGTGTGAATGAAGATGTTAAAATGATTTTTTTATTTCAATATTTTTAGTAGTCAAAGAAGAATTTCCAGCTAAATGTAGTAAAGAGGAGTTAAGATCACGACTTACGCCAGAGCAGTACCATGTAACTCAAGAAAGAGGCACCGAAAGGTATCATATTTGTATTTAAACTAAGTCATACTAGATAGCATCATCCCTGATTATATGCTTCAATAAAGATGGTGGGTTAATGAAGTCATCAAATCTTAACTGTTGTAGACAGATATATGATAAATAGGTAAAATGAAAAGAAACTTTTGTAACTGTTCGTAAGAAATATAAAATAACGAAGGTGAAGGGTATATTGGAGTTCTCCCTTTGTTTTGTAGAGCATTTACTGGTACATATCATGACAAGAAAGAACCTGGTATATATCGATGTGTAGTATGTAGCAAGGAACTATTTAATGCCTCAACCAAATATAATTCTGGTAGTGGTTGGCCATCATTCTATGATGTCATAGATGAAGCAAATGTTAAAAAGATTGTAGACACATCACATGGGATGCATAGAGTTGAAGTTGTTTGTGCTCATGTAAGTATGTTTTTTGTCCACTCACAGGAGCTCGTACTGGCTCAATATAATGGGAACTTGAGAAGTGTGTATTATATACATATATACAGCCATTTGCAAAAATTATGGCCGTTTCAAATATACATACAAGTATAACAAAAGTATAACACGGTGGATATCTTTTTTGATATTTTTTTCAGAAAGCCCTAGTGATAGACAACTCAAAAAAAATATTGTGGATGATATTTCATAATTTTTGATCACATAATATTGATAGTAATATCAATATACACAGAAGACGAAACACACAAGAGACAGTTGTTTATCACTCATTGGCTGTATTTTAGGGAAGTACGGGTGGCATAGCAATGTGTGAGCGCTCGCCTCTCATCAATGCGATCGGGTTCAAATCCTGCCAGGCTCGTTGTCGTATGTGAGTAGAGTTCCTTGCTGGTTCTCTCCTGAGCTTACAAGGGTTTTTCTCCAGGTTTGCTGATTTTCCTACCTTCACGAAAATCAATTCCTAAATTCTAATTTGATCATGGAATTCAAACGAGGGCCATGGGTTTGTTAGCTGCTGGCTGTTAACTGCTACCCTCGTAAAAAGGAAGTTTTTTTCCTACAAAGCTGTCTGTTGTGTATTCGATATGTAATCTGGAATTGAACCGGGGTCACATTGGTGAGAGGTTGTCCATTGCTGTTCTGCAAATTGCAAAGTGAATGTTGCCCATATTAGCTCTTCATGTGAAAAGAGTTGCTTCATTTTATTCACCAAAAATGTTGTGTGCAGAGGAGTAATATGCATGAGCATCATTTGTTCTGCACTCTTACAATGCAACAATATTGCATGTCAACAAGTTGCATCATACCCTGGGCATTATTTTCTCTCTCTCATAGTTAGGCTTCAAGTTTGAAATATTTATTGCTTCAAAGTCAATAATTTTCAATAGTTTCTGTCCAGTAAAATGTTTATTCACAATTTCAACAGAATCAGAGTTAGAATCAGCAGCAGCAATGCGTGCAATTGCAAGTGAAAGTCACTCGTCATAGGCATAAGCACAAGCCAAGGAAAAGGAAACTGTTCAATCCTTCCAATTCTGCTTTTTATGTGCTTCCCATTTGGCTTGATTAGCTCTCGTTACATCAAGTTGTCAAACCTGTTTATTGAACAGTTATACATTGATTCATTTTCAGTGTGGTGCTCATCTGGGACATGTATTTGATGATGGCCCTAAACCTACTGGTTTACGTTATTGTATCAACTCTGCTTCAGTAGATTTCAAAGCTGGAGGTAAGGTTTTGTTTGTATTCTATTTCTCTGTATACAGTGTCTGGAAGGGTATTTGCAGGAGCTGGGAAACAGATTAAATATAGTGCTGTATCCTGGAATTAACTAGAAAAACTCTTGCATGATTCTGGATATTGCAGGGACCGTAAAGCATATTTTGTATTGGCCCCCCCTCGAAATTTTGAAATCACAACTCTTGGAAATGTGATTTCCAGCACTTTGAGGGACATTTTTTGCACTAAATTTATGGAAACATTGTGCAAAATTTAAAATGGCAGCAAAAATTATTGGGGGGGGGAGGGGGGGATGCATGTGCCATTTCCATTTTTGATCTTCTGGAAAATTGTGAAAACATTAATAAAATAAAGATTAAGATGCCTCTGAATGTGTTGAATGTGGACATAATATGGGACGTGGAACTTCAGGAAAAAATAGCACTCAAAAGTTCTTATCATAAATATTTTTCTTTTTTCAGAAAAAGGCAAGAAAAGTGAATTGTAAAGAAACCTATATTTGTATCCAAAGAACATGACATCATACAATGGCTACAATACAGAGTGCAGTAGTACAATAATTAATTTGTTCTAATTCAGGGAGTTTCCCATGTAAAAACAAACAGGGAGTGTGGGAGGGACCAGTGGAAATGATAAAAACAGTGCAAGCCTTATTTAAATGTCACAATAAAATTTTTTTCGTCATTTGCAAATAAATTGTACAATCATTTAGCAAAATAAATACCATGGAAATAAGAAAAAAAGGGGTGTGGGGAATGGGATATTATACAGCCAGGAGGTTCCAGACAGGGAAAAACCATGTCCAAGGTCTTGAATATGTGAACTGGGATCATTACAGCTATTGTCATAAACATGCGACCTCGGTGCTCCGAGTTGCACGCTGAAATTTGGTTTTTCACTGCCTTCAATCAAACCTAATCAGTCGGTACCTTTCATATTTTTGACTGGCGGCAGGAAAAAACAAATTTCAGTGTACAACTCAGAGCACCGAGGTTGCATGTTTATGAAAATAGCTGTAAGACAGTAAACAAGTGTAGTCTCAAACTTACCCCCCCCCAGCTTTTTAGGCTGAAAAAACTACCCACTCCAATAGCCAATCAGAACGGACAATTTCTTAGGATGCCATGGTGAACAACGTTTTATGTAGGCAGCAAAACTATCAAGCATTACCCTTTACTTTGATTTCAAGATGTCCAACAATAATTCCCTTCAAGTATTCTCAGATTAAATTCTGAGATTCTATGCATTAAATTTGAAGGTATTTGGGGAGCAAGTCTTGCTTTCATTTAATGCCAAACAAAGAGGGTCTTCAAAGAGGGTCCCAAAGGGATAAATAAATAGCTGGAAATTTGCCTTGTTTGGGCTGGGAAATGGGATTTTACGCACTGGTACACAATGGGAATGGGATTCACAGAAAAAGGGAATGGGATTGAGATTAGAGCAAAACATAGGCTGTGACTATGGGATTTGGTCAAAATGTGGGCTTGTAAATGGGATTAGGGCACCCTTTCAGTACCTTGAAAACTTTGGGCATGTTTTAAAGTTTTGAACAATGATGTATGAAGGGGTAAACCTTCCCCCTCCCTCCCTCCCTCCGTAAAGAGCACTGTAAGGTTAATGGGATATCAAGTGGTCAAACATTTCCCTTGTCGTAGCACCCCCATTTTCAAGGGCATTGATTTGTTGATTGTAATGATGTAAGTAACGAAAAATCTTTGAGTGTTTGGGCAAAGGGACACAGAGACAGTCTTCTCAACAAAAAGTCAAGAAATATAAAATCTTCCTGATAAAGTTTATTCCGATAGGAATAAGAATATATTGTGGCTACAATGTCAACACATGTTCCCTAGGGAACAAAATACAATCTAGGCGATCAGTAACTTGGTAATTGATTACAACTGTTGCAATTAAACATATATCATGCTGATACAACTTACTGTTAGTTTAGTTATTAGGGCACAGAAAAGCCCCCACAAAGTCTGACTGAAATTACAGTAAATATTATTAAAAAACTAGAAAACATCTCACTTAGTAAGAAGACTTTCAAAACTAGATATACTATCTTTATTCTGGATTGAAGGTACATTATGGCATATAATACTGAACCCTAATCCATATGGAGCAACATCAATATGACATCAGCCCATATCCCATAATGTTCCACTCATATAACCCTATCCTATAATGTTCCATAGAGATAAAGACTCTCTCATAATGTCCCATTGAGATGAATCCTATCCCATAATGTTGCATTATGTCTAACAGAACATTAAAAAGATGGTTAAACCTCATGTAAACCTGACTATAGGTCTAAAGTATATCTGCATAAGGATATATATATGTATCTTTGATCATAGCAGACGTTTTTAGTCTCATCCATTCCCTCATGGTCCATTCTATCCGAAATGAAGAAGACTAAAATCAGCTGCTAAGGAGACTAGTGTTTCATTGATGAACGGAAAAACCATTACAGAACCAAAAGTATGAATAAAAGTTGATGATGTTAGACGAATTGTGCAGTTTTCTTCAAGCTTTAAACTCGTTAATATACTTGCTACAACTTGTAGTAGAAAAGGCTTAGAGAAGTTTTGTTATTTTGATAAAAGTAAAAGAAATACGCGATCGTTTCAAAGATCAGTGCACTGCTGCACCGCCAACCATAAAATTTTAAAGTCAGGACACACTGCAAAGGAACGTGACAGGGTTAAAATGCTGTCATATCCATTGTTTTGAAAGAATTCTGACGTCATGATACGGGTCGTTGGAACTCAAACTGGCTTATTAGACTCCCGCTTCAAGTAGCAACATTAAAATCAAGTTTCACTTGGCCGTGAGTAATATTCCTGCGCCTTGTTGCCTAAAGTTAACTGACTTTTAAGAACGGTAGTAAACCAGAAAAAAATCGTTAAAGATGAGATGCAAAAGAGTTGATGATAGAGACTTTTACAATTGTAAATGTCAATCAAACAAATTGTTCTCATGTACCTTTACATACTTTAGATACTGTTGTCTCCATCAGCGAATAGCAATGAAAACAGTAGTAAGGTAATAAAGTTTTTTTTTTAAATGTCTCGTTTTTTCTAGTTCTATTGAATACGTTTTTCAGTTCTTCATTATAAACACAACAATGAAAATGGTAGAACACAAAGTACTTTGTACAGTTGCATCTGTACTTAGCTAAAAAATAATCTGAAAAGTTATTTGTAACTTATATACATATATATACACAAAAACACGCACCACATACATACATACATACTTATTAGCATGTTATACTCTATTCTTCAGTATTAACTGTTGACTCACAATGATAGATAAAAACGATTATACGGTGTATTAATCCATTAAAACCAACGTTAAAATGTTATATTATACAATATGTTCGTTATCTTTACTTCTGTCCTTGTGTCTTGAACCATGTAGCATTGATTCCTATCTAGCACCATCTCATAGATGACCGTATTGTATATCTTTCTGCATGTCCTAGAAATCCATTTCCATTCCTCTGTCACTGATTTCTTTCTACTTTAATCAAATAGCTGTACTCACAATCGTCAAGTCGTCACAGATCAAGCTATAGAGTCGGACCAGTTTAGTCAAAGCTATCAACAGAGTCGGAGAACATCTCATCAGGTGGTACTGGATCATGGGTGATCATCGATTCAGATTCGGATTGAGCTACCATGGTAGGCAATCCTACTCCGCCTTGCGACTCCTAGAGGAAAAAATACAAGTTTGGGTTTAGCGGGTCAGCGTCACGGGTCACCTCTGTATTGATCTACAAGTCAGGGCACAGCTAAATCACAGATCGCACCCTGGAACAACCTCTGGATTGATCTACAAGTCAGGGCAGAGCTAAATCACAGATCGCACCCTGGAACAACCTCTGTACTGATCTACAAGTCAGGGCACAGCTAAATCACAGATCGCACCCTGGAACAACCTCTGTACTGATCTACAAGTCAGGGCACAGCTAAATCACAGATCGCACCCTGGAACAACCTCGGGGATGATCTACAAGTCAGGCAAACTCGAAACAATGAGATTTAGCGCGTTCCATGAGTTTTGTGGAGGAAAGAATACTGGAAAACCCGGGGGAAAAACCTGAATCAAGGGAGAGGATTAACAAACTCTGCTGACATAGTAGACTATCGCTACCCCGCCCCTGGTTCTTATGTTGAGAGATGTTGGGCTTCTAGGGTTATACTTCTACGAGTAACAGCTCGAGGCGAATGTGGATTACAGTTAACGTGTTCACATTTCGATCGGATTGATACCGGACTCTTGCCTGTCCTGCGGGGCTAGGATGATCGCCCCAAGCTATTGCTTATTTATATATATGAAGTTAACAAGTTCGTACGAGTCTAAAGAGAACCAAACTCCATCAAGACGATGTAAGTACACGGGGAAGCCAGCGATAAATTCTGTGCGCAGTCTTTTTTACTAGATCACACGCTGGCTTGTAATTAACAGACATATTTTACAGTAGTTCGACCAATCAGGGAGCCACTCTATTGTGCTCTAGTAACCGATTGATTTTTCGTACGCTTCCAAGCACAAAAAGGTTTTCTAAAGGCCGAATTAGACCGGAACTTACATATTTGCGAATTTTGCAATATTCTTTAACAGTACTAATAAAAAAAAGTTCGCAATTTTCTTGATACCGTATTAAATTATTTTAAAATTACATTATATACTAGTAAAAAAAAGTTCGCAATTTTATCAACTTTCATAATTTGCGAATTTTCGAACTGTATCATATTATATACTAGTAAAAAAAAAAGTTCGCAATTTTATCAACTTTCATAATTTGCGAATTTTCGAACTGTATCATACTATATACTAGTAAAAAAAGTTCGTAATCGACAGGCTGCCGCTCGTCCTGCTGAGGGGAAGAAAACCATCTTCTGCTCGCGGGGTAGTATTTTAAAAGACTTAGTCTCGGACAATATATGGTAGTCAGAAGTCTCGCCGGTTAATTAAATTTAGACAACTAATAAAGGTGTCGATGACGCGGTCAACAAACGATCGGGACACCGGGACATGTAGGTCAATGGATGCAAAGAATATCAGAAAATCTTAAAAAAACACATGCACTTAGAATGAACTAAGCGATCTTTATTAATGTTTATTACTTCTTTTTCATGTAACGTTTTTGTTCTTGTCACCCCCTTCCCCATCACTCCCCCGATCAGACCACCATAAACATTGCATTTTTAAATACTCTCCCCCATCGCTGAACTATTATCGGCCGCGATACATCTTGGTAATAATTTATTATCGTCTCCCATGTATTATGCATCACTGCAGTTTAGAAACATAGTTATGTTCTGCACTTTCTTTAAATAAAATACCGTATTACGACTAGCAAAAATTATATCATATAGTACTAAAAAAATTTCGCAAATTTATCAACTTTCATAATTTGCGAACTCTGATACCGTATCATATTATATACTAATATATGACAGCATAGCATTTGTCCAAAAAAACCCCGATGCTTGAGATATATTTATGATTGGCTACGACCAATCCCGGGGGGAGGGGGGTACTACCACCCCAACTTGAGAAGGGGTGTGCCGCCTGGACCTCAAAACCCTGACCCTATCCCAGACCTAAAAATTTGATTTTACATACCCTACCCCAGACTAAAACTAAGAATTATACACCCTATCCCAGACTAAAAGACGGAAAATACGGTTTTACAATGGATTGCAATCAATATTCACTAACGTGCTTATTGTTTTTGTGTCGTCAGAAAGCGTAGCCTATTCGCCAGACAAGAACGAACAAATCGTAACCAGACAAAATGTTAAAAAATGATACCCTACCCCAGACACAAAAGCCGAAAAACCATACCCTATGGGGCGGTACATACCCGTATAGCAAGTTATAGGGGAGTACACCCCCCCACCACACCGGGCGACCAATGAGTAATTTCCGCAGAAAATCATAATTTGCATATAGGTGTTAAAACTAAGACATGACAAACTGATATACATTTCCTTTGTTTGAAGATTTGACACTCATACATCTCATAGTGCAGCACAGGATAGACGCCACCAAAAAGCAGGGAAATGATATGATACAGCATCAGAATTCGCAAATTATGAAAGTTGATAAAATTGCGAACTTTTTTTTACTAGTATATAATATGATACAGCATCAGAATTCGCAAACTATGAAAGTTGATAAAATTGCGAACTTTTTTTTACTAGTATATGATATAATTTTAAATTAATTTAATACGGTATCAAGAAAATTGCGAACTTTTTTTTATTAGTACTGTTAAAGAATATTGCAAAATTCGCAAATATGTTAATTCCCGAATTAGACGGTACGGTTTTCGCCTACAACCATTGCATGCAACCTGTTCACGTCATACTTACGACATGACTTAGGTCAGATCCACACGCCTACCACATTTTACCTACAACTCGCTACGTGTCTTGTATCTTTTTTGAAGTAATCGGCGTGTTTACAGTTGAATAAAACACTCTTTCACAAATTTCCCCACAGACTCCCACACGGTAGGGTATTTTGAGCAAATTTCGCTACGACTATCGCAGGATTTTAAAACACGTTTTAAAACTCTACAACTTTTTTGTAGTCGCACACAACAGACTTGAGTGAGTTGTAGGACAGAATGACACGACACAACTCATGTCGTAAGTATGACGTGAACAGGTTGCATGCGATGGTTGTAGGCGAAAATCGTACCGTCTAATTCAGCCTTAACAGTTCTTCATCCCACGACGGAGGACTTGTCATTTCTGCTTCGCGCCAAATTTACTGATGATTTTCTTAGTCAAAATTTGCCGCATTTTTGTAGTCTGCGTGCATCCGAGAACAACTATTGGTTAGGTTCGTCTGGGTTCTACAGTCAGCCCGGTTGGAGTATCGCGAAGCAGCCAATGAAAGGGCGCGTAAGATTGCAAGTAGGGATTAACCAATCACAATTTAGTACATATATCTACACATTCTCTTCTTTCCCATGGCCCATAATGCTTTGCATCATTGTGGGTAACCAATCAAAAAACTGTCGCAAATATATAGAGGTTATTACATGGGCGCGCGGGGATACGAAATTTATCTTCGAGTGTTGAAAAGATCTCTCACGAGTGCGCGCAGCGAACGGACTGTGACTGTGTGGCAAGTGTAAAGTACGAGAACATGTGTAGTCTTACCCCTTTCTTGGGTCTGCCTCTGCCTCTCTTTGGTGTCGTGGCATCAGGAACGGGCTGAAATAAAACACGTAAGGGACTTACTTAGATGAGAACTGAGGAAGAACGGGATGGCAACATATACCAACAAGAAGGTTGTGTAGAGAAGACAACTGAGTTAAAAACACTCAAACGTTCCAGCTGTCGATCAATATCTGTAACCATGGTAACTTACCCATTTTCTTGGACGTCCTCTTGGCCGAGGAGGACCGGTATTGACAGGTTTTGGCTAAAAAGGAAAAATACAAAGAATTAATAGGTATGTTAACAAAGGTAGACTTGGATATAAATGGAGAATCCAAATCAATGAGGTTATAGCTAAAAAAATAAATGCAAGGTGAAGGGAGATATATTGTAGCATCAAGAAATGTATTGTCAAGAGTACTAGTCTGGTTGTAATGACTTCTGAATACTATAATAATAGGATTTAACAGTGGCATTTACTGAATTCCAATTGAGATTTTTAGAAGTTTTTGTGGAGGGAGGAAAACCGGTGAACCCGGAGAAAAACCCTCGAAGCACAGGAGAGAACCAACAAACAACTCTACTCGCATACGACACCGAGCATTGGTGAGAGACGAGCGCTCTTAACGCTACGCCGCCCGTGCTTTACACAAACTAAAACAAACTTATCGTAAACTGCGACACAAGGAGAATGAACGAGAAAGAAAGAAACGTAAAATGACAGGAAAGAAAGAATGAAGCGAAAAATCAAAGAAATGAAGGATAAAAAAATAGAAGAGAACTAAGAAAGAAAGTTCAGTTCGAGGATAAATGAAGGATCTGTGAAGAGGTAATATAGTCAGTTAAGTGCTACATCAGCTGCTAATCTCTTTTATTGATCTACTAATCATAAAAGTCACTCTCTCTCTCAGGCAAGGGTTCAAACAGCACTCCACATAATACCATCCCATTCTAACAGTACTCTGATTTCATTTTCTTTTGTACTTTCAGCTCTTTCGTTTTTTTTTTTTATTAATGCAGTCTCAACGCATTAGCAACTGAGTCAGAAATCCCGCTCAGCACACGAGACAAAGGGCTCAATCACTAAAATCGTTCTGAACCTTTGCGGTTAAAATGTAATGACTTGATGGACACAAGTTAATAAACTAATTGAAAGAGAGTCTGCTGGGATATAAGGTTATTAAACATCCATTCGAAAACAATGCAATATGAACAAATGACAATGCAACGGAAACAATTATCGACCGATCGATTTCTAAATTCTCACATTCATTTATTAGAAACGACAAAAAGAACGTTATGAGAATTTCCATGCGTCTTGTTGCGAGTCAAGTCGTTTGTGTTCTTTCTTCTAGATGTTTCGATACAGCTTGAAAAACAGTTATGCACACTCAGTTTCGAATCTTTGACACCAGTTCTTTTATTTCCAGTGTCTTAAAAGTTTAATAAACATGTTTTGAAGGCTAAACAGAGAAGTGGATTGTGGAGTTAAGCAGTGAGACAGCTTTGGATTTGCGTGTCTCTGAACAGCAACACGTTGCATCAAGTAACGACGTATTGTCTTTACGGCAGATTAATTCTCATCTATTTTATTCTATTTTATTCCAATTATGTCTTTGTGTTGGTAAGTGTCAGCTAAATGATCTTTACCTTTACAATCGCTCTGTCTGAACGCTTGTCCGGAAATCTAGGCTTACAAAACGACAAAGAACGAGAAACGAGAAAGCTGACACAGAAAATGAAATGATGTTCCTCGTTTTCTGTACGTGAACCTATTTTTTTATGAATGGAAAATTTTCACTAAATAAAAAAAGAAGAATATTCAAGAACATTGGGCTTAACCGACTAGCAACACGGCGCGATTGAAAGCAAACACATGTGCACTCCTTTCGATGATATTTCTACCAAAAGTTTAACGAACCACCAAAAAAATCAACCAATAGACCAAAATAGCAGTCAGTACTTGATGTGAAAATGTGAGTTGGGTCTGTAATGACACTATTTTCATACTGAAATAACAAGGTCAAAGAGATCTTCCTTAGAAACAATACGTAACCTTGACTTGTATAGAGAGAAATTTAATCAAACAATAATATATAGCGCCGTTCTACAAAGAACAACGAACTTTGTTTCTTTTTAAAACTAGCCTCAGCTGAGTGTGTTTGAAGGTTAATAGATGGCCGTATCGAATGAACACTAAGTATACATGGACCGACAACGATAGAGTCGAAGAGTTTCATAAAGTTATATTCTTGATCCATACAATAAAAGATTTCATGTGAAGAAGAATAAGACTCTGCCAGACATTTTCTCTTTATTGAATTGATAAACAAACCAAAGCAAATCACACTAGACCACCTGAAGATCTAAATACGAACACCTGCTAGAACAACGATTATTCTCCGAATTAAACACGAATACAAATCGATTTGTTAGAGTACTTGAACGGCCTTGAATTCCTCCATTTTGTCGTTAAATCCTAAATTACTTCGGCTTTGTACTATCACGTTATGGCAGCCATTAAAGGAGGCTGGAACGAATTTGATTTACACGAGAAGTTTTTCCTGGAAAAATGACTCTTTAAGACTGAAAAAGATATGCCACTTTTTATGAGTTCTTACACTGTTTTCTTTGCTCTAAAGAATGCTTAAAAAAACACAACATTTGGATGTTGACAAGCAGTATATAAGATAACTGACCCCTTATCGTATTAACCCCGATCTTACTTTACCAAACAACTCATCTTCCAGTTAACGATAAAATTGTTGCTGCTTAAATCACAATATTCAACATAGAATTAAGCCATACATTTGACTCTTAATCTTTGAACGATTATTCTTCTAAACACAAGGCCATAAGAACAATGGATCAATATCTGACTCCGGCCCTAAAAACCAGTAGTCGATGATCCATGAAATCATTTGATTCGGTCAAATCTGTGATAGTCTATGTTTAGATACTAATATGACCTATGAATTGAAAAAAGAATTCTAAATTAAGCTGATATTAAGTTGGTTAGATCATAGGTAATAGCTATTGAATAGAACGACACTTCGAAACCACGCACCGACCGACCACTACTACAAAAGAACACTCACTGAAATAAAACGTTTCAAAGGGTAGAAAGATGAGATTGGAGAGATATAAGTACGAAAATAGACTTGGTCGTGACTAGACGAGGCCATTATGATCACCACGTGTTGCCGTTAGCTATCAAACCAGAATATAATAATAATATGACTAAAAAGATTAGTGAATCAATATTCAATTTCATCAAGCTAACTGTCCGCATCTAATCCTGGTTTAATACCCGACAACCATGTTTGGGCTGCAGTCGTGTTGAATTCCATTCAAATTTGTGTCTTCTTTGCCGGGACAAAACAAGCTAATTTGCAAGAACTACACTATATATAAACCTTTCGTTTACAAGAAAATAGATGAATTGTCTAGAATAAAAGTTTTGGAACGGTTTAACGATTATGTTTGATGGGAAACTGAACTGTTTTTTTGTTGACTGTAATGTTTGTAACTGTACGTTGTTTTGGTCTTTGTTCCACACAAAGAAAGTCCGCTTTTTTTTCTTTTTAGGTATTTAAGTCTAAATGAAATCTTTTAGTCTGTGTTTTATTTGTTGTATGAAGCATGAAAGGCAGATGGATGTTGAAGTGGACATACAAAGCCAGAGCACGTGTCTGCTGCTTTTGTGTACGCGTCAACGCGCCGCCGTGTTTGCATTTGCTATAATTTTTCCCGCGCAAACAACACGTGGCGTACTTCACATACTCTACGCATGTGTGGATGACAGCACGTGACGTAAGGTGGGATCACCGAAATACGAAAAGCATTCAAGATAGTCGATCACGAGAAATAAAAGGAAAGTACATTCAACAGGTCGTATGGTTTAAATACCGGAAGTGCTGAGCTCAGAGATCAACAAGAAGCGAGAGTGCGATATGTATATGATAGTTCGTGGAATTCTACGAGAAGGAGAGAGTTCGTTGTCCGCGGACTAATTATTCATTTGAACTTGTAAACAATTCGTCACGAGTCTCTTGGGTGATTCGACATCAAATTAACCACAACAAAAAAAGATCGGTGAACTGTAACTTAAAATGCCCTTGACAATACACTAATAAACAGAAGCGTGAACTCTTATATCAAAATTTGACGAGCTTGAATATAACTTGGTTGTTTACAGCTTTAAAGACGTGCTATCGTACAGCATGTCTATGGGATGACTTGATTGTAGTAGTAAATTGCATTGTAGTGAAGTAAGGCACTACAACGACATGATCACTCCCTGCTAGTCGAACTGAACAGGCAACTACTTACAGACTAAACACTTACTTTAGGGTTTTTATTTTTTGATCCTTTAGGTCGACCTCGTTTTCTTTTCACCACAGGGCCGTCGGTGTTCTCTTCTGTTGGCTTCTGTTGTTTATCAGAACAAAACAACATGCAACATATGAGTAGTATTAGACCACGTTCAGTCATATGATACACAACACTAACCGTAGTTTGGTACATACCTCGACTACCACTTTCTTTGGTCTTCCTCGTTTACGTTTAACAGGAGTTTCCGTGTCTTCACACTGGTTCCTCTCCATCACGTTGTTGGGGGATTTCATATCGTCCGCATCGCTCATCTTCCCCACCTCCCCGCTGATTACCATTCGTAGTTTTAGATAGGACGCACTCTCTGGGCTTTGATCCCAATCCAGTTATTTAGTTAGCCAGCTCAGTGGGCCAACTTTCTCAAATCCTGACAAATCCAACTTCCCGGTGATTTAGCCAGTCTTTTAACAGTACACCTCCAGGATGAGTAATAGTTTAGGAATTCTTGAGTTCTTACTGAGGGCCTTAGCGTGGGTGTTTAGATTCCTTTTATGATTCTTCGTACCCTGCAATCATTCGCATTGGAAATTTACTGACTTCAAATTTCTGTCGTGTTGTTGTCTAGCACAAATCAATGCTACCTCGTTCTCGCGAACAATACTACATACATACTTGAATGTTATTGGTCAGAGAATGAGCTCTTGTCAACAGGAACGCGCCTCATTTGCTCAAACAAGCAAAATACCCACCCTCCCCATTCTTTGAACGTACCGCTAATTGGCAGCTTGTTTAAAACCGGATATAAAGAGGAATGAAGGATATCTTTGCTGAATTGAGCAAGTTCCAGCAAAAAAAGCAAGAGAGAGCGATTTTTTTGACTAAATAATTATGCAAATTCTTTGACTGTTCGAGTTTGAAAGCCTCATATTTAAGTCCAATGCAGATGCGAGTGAGTTGATAATACTTCAGTAGGCATGTAACGAAGGTCAAAGTTGTGAAGAATATGTCAGGCAGTATCTTTATGCAGTCACTAGTTTTGTTCCTAAGGATAACATTAGAGTAATGATTGGACTCAACTAGTTGGTTAAGACACTAGTTGAGCACATAACAAACAGCCAGTGTTATGCAAGTCACCCTGGCTTTGTGTTCTTTTACCAGACATCAATCTCTACAACATTCCACTTAATCTATGTACCTATCAACCGACACAGGAAAAACAATTTATCCAAAAACAAACATAAAAAAGCTATCTATTCAATAATATCCTGAGCCATATCGAAATTACAGGGTAATAAGGGATAATAAAAGAGTATAAAATAGAAATATAGCCCAGAGAAAAGAACGATCAAGAAGAACAAAATACGACCGGAAGTAGATTGTTCAAGAACATTTCCTGTGTCACTTGTGATGACTGTATCGCTACTCTATACTAGATACATTGTACCTAATTGAAGACATTTCTATACTATAACTCATTATTCCTTTATTACTTCACTCACACTTTCCAACACTTGTTGTCTCAAGTTTTCTTTGTTAGAGTTATTTTTCGTACAAAAAATTGGTGTTACTTTACAATGTTGGCGGTTGGCCAGGTCTAGGTCACACTTGCCTACCGACTGCCTACCGACTGTCCACCGACTGGCTTGCGAGTTCTGCCAGATCATCTAGAGAATCAATACGCATTTATTCATCAGGGAAGGAAGTACCAGTGACTAAGCCGTTCTATCAACTATTGCTCGGGCAATTATCTTAATTGAGGACCTAAATAAAAAGTAAGGAAGTCAATCAAATAACTTTATTGCTAAATTTATCTAGCCTTCCTGTCACGTTGTTTCTTCCTGCCATCTGCCGAAAACTTTCCTGAACTTTTTCACCCGTATTTCTCGCTTCTACCAAAGAAAAGAAAAAACAAAAAGCAATAAAAGAGAGTGGAAAATTAAAGAAACAAGGACAAATATTGACTGTAGAGGGCGTTAGTAATTTTGCCTACTCAATGCGTGACGTGCCGTCAGTAAAAATCATATCGTATCCCCCTCACTGGGTCCACACGTTAACCACTGTTTACTTAGCTTCGATGTAGGCTGAAAAATTATTCAATTTCGAAATGAAAATTCAAACTTTCATTCTATATCGTAATCTGTCAAATTTAACAGATGGCCCGGCAATCGGCAATTCAGTAGAAATTTAATGCCTGAAAGAAGTCATTTTTGTTACTTAAAATAAATTTGTATCTTGCATTATTTAAGAGAAAATAACAAAGTTGAGTTGTAAAAAAATCGTAGCGCAATACAATATCAAAATGAATGTCTGTATGGAGTTATTTCTAATTTGTGACTATAGAAGAAGAAAATTGTTTGAATTTTGAGTTTTTCGATGTAAAAATAAATCTTAAATCTACAAGGACATATTTTCAAATGTTTGAAACTCTTCAAAATCGCCGGTTTTATCGCATCGTAGAGCGAGTCCTTACTCGTTCTCACCACCCCCTCCCCCTCCCCTCATGAACAAATGACTTTCCAGTAGTAATGATATTATTAAAGGGAAAGCCCCGTTGATTAAGGGAAGTTGGATGACTAAATTGTGAAGAATTTTAGCCATAAAATAACTTCTAATGAGTAGCCCCACCCCTCCCCCCTTGAAAACAAATGACTTTCCAATATGAATGGTTTTATTGAAGGGAAAGCCCCGTTGATTAAGGGAAGTTGGATGACTGAATTAAAAAGAAGTTCAGACCATCAAATAACTTCTCATTAGATTTATGTTACGACCTTTATTAGTTTTCGATAAAATATTTATAAATTTTATCAAAAAAGAGGAAGAGGAATTGATAAATGGTTTACTCGCTAAAACAGGCTTGAACAAACGTTTTAAGACAAGGAAAAAGATGAAACAGTAGTGACAATAAACTAAGGAAGACGTAGAGGCGTGGGTGGAACCCGTTCGCTAAAGGCAACGCGAAAGCACCTGTACTAGACTCTCGTTATTATACAACAAGTACTGCATGTCTTTGAAGATGTTAAACTTGCAGCCAGGTTTAATGTTTAAACTGTGTCTCTAGTTATTTTAATTCAGATATTTTTTCACGCGGGGAGTGTAAATTAACGGCAGTCTTTATCGGTTACGTATCTTCATCGTTACGCTAGATGTACTGACAAACGTCTCAACAAGACTTATTCTGATTATTGAGAGCAACTACTTATTATTACTACATACGACATACGACATACGAGTACAACTACGAGTATTATTATTGAGAGCAACTACTTATTATTACTACATACGACATACGAGTACATACGACATACGAGTATTATTATTGAGAGCAACTACCCTTTATCACTACAACATGGTCTTCAATTAAGGAAGTAACAGTGTTTACATCGAGGGAAAGTAGAAAGTGATGGTAATAACCTAGGACATTTCTCTACTAGCTTCGAGGAAGTGAATACCATTAGTGACTTCCCACTCGTTTTAGTTCTCTACCAAAATTCTCAAGGTGATGTGTCACGTACGCAGTAACCAGTACTATACCGGCGGCTAAACCAATCAGTTAAGACATCCTACTACACTGAAGTCAGCGAGGATGTGATGTTATTTGCATAATAGCGGGCAATAAAACTGTTAAATAACACGATAATTGGGGGGTCGTCTTTACTGTACGATGGAAAATGTAATGGTAAAAACGTAAGAACTGAATAACTGCGAGAGTAAGAACCATAAATGAGAAGTGAAAACATCTAAGAAACCAGGCAAGAGGAAATTAGAATAAACTATCACCAACTTGTTGCAAACAAGCCGAACTGGTAAGCTATAATGAAAACACCTGAGGACGCTATTCAAGCAAATGGTAATATTATGTGGAAGTTAATGAATAATACCCCGTGATGAATGCTGGCACTGCAAACACACTGCCAACAGACTGCAACTGTTCAGTAACTAAGTCGAAGTAATTTGTAAAGATGAAGTCTGTAGCCCAGTTGGAGGAGAAATCTCAAAAGGTAAAAATGTTGTAGTGATAGAAACCGACTAACAGCAGAGAGATATAGTTTGCATTGTTCTATGTGGCTAAACCTGTCAAATCATACACCTATTTCGAAAAACGTTGTCGAATGGATATCTGATTTCAGAAATCCGAAACCGATTAGAATTGTGGGGGACTGAGTGTTTTCTCGTTAAAAATTGAATATACACTTACCCAGATAGTTTGCCAGCGCAGGTCATCGTTCAAAGTTGATATATCAAGATATTAACTATTGGCGAACTACTTATTAAAACCACAAAACAATTTACAGCTTACAACCCACAATTCCTTTCGGTCTCAGATTTCAGATCTCCGACCGACGTTTTTTGAAAAAGGTGTATGTAGAAAAACATCAAGATGTCAACGTAATCTAAGAACTACAAACAGTACTACACAACAGTACTTTATCAAGGTCTTTCTTCATTAGAGTTGCAATACTAAGCCGTGAGCATGACCTAATTGGTTGGCCTACGCTCTTTCATTCATCATGTAGAAGTACTACAGGAGATCGTTCTGTTCTAGTCCTACTTTTCACGACCTAAGTTGAATTACGGAAGAATAAGTCACCAAAATCAATTTATAAATATGACTTAGTAATATAGTTTTATATACACCTACTTGCAAGAACGTTGACATACAAGAATAGAACATTAGTAATTTAGTGAGAAAGGAATACATTAAAAGACAAAAGAAAAAGTTCAGCTTCAGTGATCTTCTTTTGTTTTTTAATATAATTCCTATCCCACTAAATCACTAATGTTCTATTTTCGTATGACAACGTTCTTGCAAGTAGGTGTATTTTATTATATTATACATTATATTTATTTATATTTGTAACATTAGATATGTCTTTTTTTATCTTTTGAATTCAGTAATAAATACTGTACTATTATATTATTAGACTATTAATTATTGCCTATTATCTATTCCTACAAAGTAGGACCTTGTGGAAATACGTAAAGGAAAGTGAACTACCGCAGACCGAGAAATCGCAGGCTCGTAAATAAGGCTCGCTAGACATGCCCGAGAACGATATTGACATTCTGATTTCAACGGTCACCTTATTATCATTGTTATCAAGCGCTCATTAGCAATGCTATTTTTTCCATTTTGTGACCTGGAAATCCATAATTTCAGGAGGAAAAGTGACAACCCAGTTTTGCAAATTTACTCGATTCTGATTGGCTAACATTTCTTCTCAAAACAGCTGGTTGGAATTAACACAGCCCCAAAATGCATTGATATGTCAACTCGACCTAGTCTTAATCTCAACCTCGGAAAGGTTAATTGGTCTGTCCCAGTCGGTCTGTTAGTCTGTTGGTCTATAAGACTATAAACTTTTGGGGCCGAGTAGGACGCGTGCTGCATCATGGGACTGTCTTAGGGACTACGTTTGTCTTTTTCGTTTTTCAATCCAGTCACATTTTTGTTGCTTCGCGTATCAACGAGTTCAAAATGGCGTCCCCTAAACAGCCCTATCATTCAACCCGTCCTAATCGTTACCAATTTTTCGCGCAACTACTTCGCAACCGCGGCCATGTTGGTGCCATTTAACAAAAGATTTCTCATTAGCATCCATTGTTAACGGCACCACAATGGCCGCCATGTCTTTGTCTTTTGACTCTCTTGAGAATGCTTGCAACCAACCAATGATATAGTATAAAACTATAACGTGGAAAAAAATTACTAAATAAATTACCAACTATGACTAACGCGGAAAATAACTTAATTCCGCCAAATGATAAAACGAGGTGGTATAAGAAAGTCGGAAAGTCAGTTAGTACGAGTAACTATTGTGGAATAGCATTAAAAACATACTGTGATTTTCGGCTTGACACTAATATTATGGATAAAAGACTGTTTTACCTTTCTTGGTGTCTTTCTTGTTCGCCGGTTTATGAATGAATGAAAGGTCAAAGGTGTCACCTGGTGTTATTTAGACATGGTAAAGCCTACGTGATTGATTCAAGTATTCACTGCTAATAATCCTTACATTTGTGCAGCCTTGCACGGTTAATAACGGGAATTTAATAATTTGCAGGTACTGACCAATAGGGACGTGGGCTCTGGGTACGAGATTGAAAATAAACTACTTGGAAGTTGACGTAACACCACTAAATGTATTTTGTCACGATTTAGTCACATACATGTATTAGGCCACGCTTCAGTCACGGGTTCCCGGTTGCCTTTCGATATGTTATGATTGCTTTCAGCGAGGGAAAATTTCATCAGTTCTAGAAGGATCTAGAAACAGCCCCAACGGTGGGGTGAAAATCCCCGCTTCTTTTCTCTACGCCGGAATCTTAAAAAGCCGAAAAAGGAAAACAAAACGCTTAGGATCTTTTAAATCTGTTGTATTTTCTTAAGCTGCTTGCAGTTCTATGCCTAATCAATTATCTATGTCTCTCTCTTCGTTATTTTTACATAGAACTAGTAGTTTCTACTAAGAGTTTTTCGACAACTAGAGTTATGGTAATTAAAAGTTGCTGTTCTAAACCTGTTTTTGTTTTGCAACACCTGGTGTTCAACTAGCACTGAATGAGTGGTTATTTAATATGATTCTGACTAATATTAGAGTGCATCCAATGAAAAGTGTCACACTTGAGGAGTTCATAGATAGGGCGGATCCTCCGTATCGGATTTGATCATTTGAAACAAGTAAATACTACAACGCTTCCGATACTAATTATCAGATTATCATCTACGTAACATTGAATTATACTCAACTGAAGTTAAATATGTTTATTACCCAGTAGTGGGGATTTTACGGCAGAAAACAAGCACGCACTTAGTAAAAGAACGAAACAAACAAATACGTGCAAAAAAACACTCCGTCGTCAGTTAAATATGAATGCTTGGGAAAACACTCCGTCGTCAGTTACAAATACTAATGCGTGGGAAAACATTCTTTGTCATCGGTTAAGCAGCCACGTGACTTGACCTAGAATGTTATATATGTCGCAAAAGAGAAAGTTACTTGATGGCAGTAAAACGAGGCATTTAAGGAGAGATTTCCTGGCAAGGCTTGTAAAGCAAGGTATTAGCTTGTTATTCTAGCGAAATCTATCGCGACACCAACTGCCGAGCAATAGTAAGTGTTTTTTGTATACGCATAATAGAAAGTTATAAGCGACCATATCGAAGCTTACGGCAATAAGTGGCCACAGTAGGGGAGTCTGACATTCAATCACCTCACTAGGCTAAAATGGAATGTAGAGTACATACCTCTGTGAACGCACCGCCTGCTGTTAACAGCTCGAGTTTCACTCTGAGAGAGAGAGAGAGAGAAAGAGAAAGAAAGAGAAAGTATAAGTCGTGTGCTCCGTTGCATACAGCAATGCAATCAGCAATGTCAGAGTGTTGCTTTCCATTTGAAATGGTAACAAAAGATTGCATACGAGTGGAAAGTCCCCGCACTTTGACCGCGGATGCCCTACTCGAAAGCCAAGCTGTTAGCGTCTCTTCCTTAACAACAATAAACATGCTGATGTTTTCATGTTCTTCTTAACGGGAAGGCTGGGTTTTTTTACGCGTCATGCTGGTTGTTAAACGTCTTTCTCGCCAAACTGTCTGTGCTAATAAAAACAGTGATGAGGTTCGGAGAGGTAAACTGGTCTCTTAAGTTTGCTATTCAATATTGCGCACGTTTCGTGTATGGAAAAGGGCAGTTGTTGTTTTAGGCTTCAGTTAGTATACGTGAATGGATACACAGACAGGAAAGGGAAGGAAGGAGACGGAGGAAAGGGGAGGGAAGAGAAAGAGACTTATCGAAGTGGAATACCATCACAACTTTTCCCGAGTGTTCTGTGTGCACACTTTATATCAGTGAGTAAACAGAGACAGGCAGAGACGGGTACTGATAGCGTGATAGAATAGGTCGTATAATATTCACGGAAAATAGCAGATTAATTCGTGTAAGTGGGAATGTACCGTTGTTTTTCATCGTACATTTTTAGTGCTAGCGGAAATCATTTGAGACTTGCATTATATGTATCACATTCCCGGCCCACTCGGTATATTCAAATCTTCTTTACAGGATGCGAAACCCTTTACTGTAATAAACATGCATGAAAGTAACTGCGTTTGTGCCAACATCAAAAAGAGCAGTATCACATTGAGCACATTCTTTGTGGATCACGTGACATACTGTAACCACGTGACATATCATAAACTTTGGTACGTGCCATAACTGACATCTTGTTCATACGCCATGCAAAAACGATGCCACTTCGTATTTGAAACTATAGGTTTTCTTGTTTGAAGTGCAGAAAAGGCTAAACAGTATAGGATTCTACGTTAGATATTCAGCGACTAAACTAATTATGAACAAAAAGATGAAAAAACTAGATTATTTGATGTCATATAGCCATGGATATTTAGAAAAAATAAGTCTGAGATTGTGGCTGTAAATTTACAAAATGGTAACTTGGTGTTCGAACATTGACGGTGTTGTTAGGGCGCACAATAGTTCAGAGGAAGCTAACGAGACGCCGATGGCCCTTTAACAAGTCTTTATTAAAATGCGTTTGCGAAACAGTTATGAGGACTTTCGTTTTGAAAAGACCAACAAGCTAGAATTCTAAGAAAACACTAGTTATTAAAGACAGGTTTATTTGAAGTACTAATTGGAAAGACGTTGAGTAAAATAGCTGACAAGACGTGGAGAATATATTGACGAAATGCTGGATGTAAAAATCCCGCCAAAAACACGCATGCAGCAGCCGTCGGACGAGTGTTCTTTAAAATGCATGTACTAACCAGCACACAAAAAATGTTATCAAATTACCAAATAAATGAATTTTTGGAAATCTTGCTTATTTATTTTCTATAGAGCTCATGAACGAACGAAAAAATGTTTTAACATTGGAGAATCGATAGAAATGTAGCTGGGTGATGCGTTAGAATGACGAAGAAGAGAAATCGAGTTGAGCCAGGTAAAGTGGACTGATGACTGAGGCTAAGGCACAACCTAGAAAGCGTTCGCTACTTCTAATTATTCACTCCATGTACTTATATATAGATAAACAAGCTTGGATATTCTATTGACGAAGAAAAATGATATGAAAATTGATGCAAATGATGAAAGCAAGAGTGACTTTTCTCGATGTTGAGAGGATAACGTCTCTTGATCTAAGCAAACCAGTCATTTCTACTTCTTGTTCTATGTCCTTGGGAAGGACTGACCTTCAAATATGTTTCGATAATAAATGATACACTTTTGACACGGCATTTACATTGGGGGAAAAACTGTACACTGTTACTTGTTGTCCACTGAAATCCTGGTTTGTGACTTGAACGATTTTCACTGAGAACACTGACAAGGATAATGGCGCCTTGGTATATCTCGTTGCAGATTTAAAGCAATGTAACATTTATTACTTATTTCTTCAGCGGTTACTTGATCATAGATAGAATACATTGATTTATATAAAAGATATTCCAGCCAAGTGATTGTAAAAATAAACAATAAATGAGTAAAAACACTTACCTTATTATCTTGGCGAAGACTGATGTGCTGAGCTTTTGCTAAAAGACTCAATGACGACTGAAGAAATAGACTTTCGATTTCCACCCTATTTATCATATTTGTAGTCTGACTATCACGCCCTCACTTCACTGGTCAGGCATTATCACGTGACAGAATCGCGGCCTGAAAAGGTAAAAAGAGCAGCCCGGCTCAGTTGAGGTACGGACAGTGAGTCAGTATGTCTATGAACATGCTGCTAGCATTAAGCAATGAACCGTTTTACACTATAGAACTAGCAGCATGCATCATAACCTGTTTATCAACTGATTGATCAGGAACAAACCAAACTAAAACACAGCCCTCTATCGATAAAACAACTGATTCTAATATTACCTAGCTGAGAACATATAAAGTATAGTCAACTGCAAACATGGTCATGCAGTAACAAACGAATCGATGCACCAGATTGATCAGGCGTAAACCAAGCCCTAAGACACTGTCCTCGATAAAACAACTGATTCTTATACTGAGAACATTTGAAGTATTTAAACAGCAAACATGTTCAGTAACAAACGAATCGATGCACTAGATTGATCAGGCATAAACCAAGCCCTAAGACACTGTCCTCGATAAAGCAACTGATTCTTATACTGAGAACATTTGAAGTATGTGAACAGCAAACATGCTCAGTAACAAACGAATCGATGCACCAGATTGATCAGGCATAAACCAAGCCCTAAGACACTGTCCTCGATAAAACAACTGATTCTTATACTAAGAACATTTGAAGTATGTGAACATACTCAGTAACGAACGCGGCAATCGATGCACCAGATTAATGAGGCATAAACCAAGCTAAAACGCAATACCAATAACATGACTGTGAACTGTTAAAGCATGTCTCAAGCTCAGTGAGTAAGTGAATTGCAACGGCAATATAGAAAACCCCAAGAAACACTAGTATCTCGCACACATAATTATGCTCATTTGATCCTGTCGAACATGACACTGTCCTCCCTTCATGATCTATAACTATGTATTTGAATATGTAATAACTACAACACCGATAGCATGTTACACACTAGCCAGTAAGCCATGACTTGTTCGATTCTAAACTTGCCAGAATTGTCCTCCTAATATCTACTATCTGTGCAGTGACCACTGAACATCAATAACCTGTTATTAGATTAAGACTATAACTGCAGTTTACGATACTAGTTTTCTAAGAGGAAAAAGCTGAACCTTAAACGAAGGCAGATTATAAAATAACCGAGTTCTAACACGCGCTCTGATTGGTCAAAACACCGGCATTTTAGAGTACCTAAAATCCCGAAAAATATTAACCAAAGATTGAACATCTAGGCAGTCGATATGATAAAAACTGATTAAGCCCTTATTTTGGAATAAAATGCTCGCGTTAATTCTTTTCTCGCGCGCTCTGAATTTGCGCTTAGTATAGTTTGCCGGCACGAAAAAGTATCGTTAATTTGTGGCCGTGCTCGCAATCTTAATATCAAAGTATAAAACAGTTTTTGGTTTTAAATACTCTGATCACTAAACACTTGGGATGCTAAGAGAATACTTGAGAAGCTTCTTCATTTTCTTTAGCTTTAGTTTTCTCCGCTTCTCTCATGTTCCCTCAGCATCCGGCGTGTTTAGGCCAGAGTATCGAAAACAGAAAACTGTCTTACATTTCTATTCCTAAATCACAAATCGCCGAATAACTTTCCTGATTCAAAGGCAGGAATAGTGAGGTAAATGTTACGACAAAATCCTGCACTTTTTTCAGCTCAATCAAACATTTATTCGACATATTTGATTCTTCACTCTTCTAAAAGTAGAAAATCGTTTTCACTTGTACTGAAAAATAGTTTGTGTGAAGTTTTATCCAGGTCAAGTTAAGTTAAGAAGTTAATTCTACGGCCATCGATTCTTTCCTGTTTTTACCTCAGAACTTTGCAACTCTCTTCCCTCATCAATTATAGAACTCTTCAGTGCGATACTGTCCCCTTTTAAATCAAATCTTAAAACCTTCCCGTTTAAATCTGCTTTTTCTTGTCAATTAGAAAGTAGCTTCAATATTCTACTTTTATCGTTTACTTTTCACATCGCCTAGAGCAGATCTGCATGGATGGGCGCTTAATAAATCCATTTATTTAGAGAGTTTTAGATTTACGTTCACGGCAAACGTGAAACGTCAGTTGAACAGTAAAAAATTATTTTAAATTACTGAAAAAGAATCGCAAAAAAGTCCAAGTAGTAGAAAAACAAAAGAGTATTTGCGCTTGGTGAGAAGGTTTGTAAAAGGTAAAGTAAAATACAGGAAAACGATGAAAACGTGGTCACGTTTGCCGTTTGCGGGGAGGAAACAAAGTCAATCTAAAACTCTCTATTATTATAGTTCTTGAGGTTGTCTTTATCCAGAAATCTTCCTTGTCTTACAAGGGTATCAATTATAGCAGCCAGTGGCTAACAAACCTGAGGCCCTTGTTCCATGATCGAATTGGAATTTAGCAGTTGATTTTTACGGAGGGAAGAAAACCGGAGAACCCGGAAAAAAACCCTCGAAGCACAGGCTTCGCAGCTAAAAAACGAATATTCACAGTTCCGACGACGCGTACGAGAACGAGAACGAGTTTTTAACTTTTAAAGATTGGCACCTTCATTTCGTAGTCGTGATCGTGTACGTAGATTTTTTTTTCGAACTTTTTTTAATTTTTAATTTCACAATTTTATAACATACAAATGACTGTACAATAATAATAATCTAAAGCTAAACAAATAAATAAATAATAATCAAACTAAATAGGTGTAATTAACGAAATCGTAACTATCGTGTACGTACATTGAAACTTTAGATAGTTGCAACAAATTTGAAATCCTCTACGATTCAGTGTTAACCACGCGCTCAGAACCAATTTTAAAACTCGCACTCATTCTCTTACTCGAAGTCGGGTCTGAAGGTCTCTAACGTACACGTCACTGCGCGCGGTGACTTATCCACCAATATAGACTTATAATACCTCGGTCACAGAAGTCTTTGAAGGATAACTAAAAGTCAGTTAAAAACATCTGCGCATTAAATTCAAGTTTATCAAAATTATTTATTTCAAAATGACCATGTCGAGTAGAGTCCCTGTGGTCCCTGTGGTGAGATGGAGTATCTTTCGCATCAACCGCTAGATCATGAAACATTTTGAACCCTAACCCTAAGGACAAGTCAAAGAATTGATCGGGCTTAACATCTACTCGTACATACATACATACACTTTATTGTATCTCCCAAAATGGGCTTTTCACCTACAACATGCTAAATATAAATACTAAATAAATATATATTAATAGATAATATAATCGTATAAATACTAAAAATATTAATAAATATAAATATCAAATGTAATCCTAAAAATTAGAAACAAATATAAAGTATTGTAATCCAATTTAAAATATAATGATGATGGCTGATTTGAGCATAACGTTTATATAATCTTCTTAAAATTCCTTACGTTATCTATGGTAATGATAAAAAGGTAAATTATACACCGTGAAAAGATGAAAAAACTTACTGACGTTTCGGACGCTAGTCCTTCGTCGGAGTAAAACTTCAGTAAGTTTTTTCATCTTTTCACGGTGTATTATTTACTTTTTTATCATTATTGTTTCATTAGAAACACCGACGCAGCTCGCACTAGTTTTTAGCTAGTTATATCTTCTTGTTATCTATGGTACTTGTTTCAAAACTTAGTTCGTTCGGAAGCTTGCATCCGCGATACGCAAAACATCTCTGACCTGTCGCCAGACGACATTGAGGAATTTGTAAAAAAATTATTGGAAGCATTCCTAGTATTTCTACTATATTTTTAATACTCGTAAAGATACTCTATTAAAATCGAATAGGATCACTGTCAAGAGAATATATTATAAAGATAATGCCTAGACCTTTGCGACTTTGATCCTGGTCAACAGACTAATTTCCCTAAGTGTTGCACTTCTTCGCGCAACATGTCCTCGAGTACCTGGCGGTAGAGATCCGCTATTAACCTGATGCATTCAAGCTTAACACAGTTAAGGCTAAAGTGAAAAATATTCAATAAATCTAGAAACACTTTAACACAAGCTGACCAAAGAGGAGAAAATACCAAGCAAGCAGATTTCCTTTCTCCGCTTTTGACTAATTGTGAACTAATTATCTAATCTATAGCGACATTCAGTGACATTCATTCCTTGACGTGAATCTTCATTGCCACTTGTAACATATATTACTCTGTTTGAGATTAACCGATTTTCGTCTCCGACAGAATCGTATTCGGAGTAGGAAGCAGCTTATGAAGAAGTGAAAACCAGAAAACGCAGTCGAAATAGGAGTGGAGAGCGTGTCACAAGCAGAATATGGACGATCGGAAGATTTTTTAAACTTTTTTTTTTAAACCCATTACTTGAAGCCATAAGCATTACGTACCTTTGTGTAAAATCATCATAAAAATTGTTCACTTTTAGAGCAGACGACGGGTTTTCATGTATCCACTGTCTTATTTTGGTAGGGTGGGAGAGGTCTATCTCAAGCCATATCGATCTGTAGAACAAAGAAAAACATCAATTTGAAATTGTAAAATCTACCCTAGACATATAGCACTATCCTATAGTCTTCTCCACTGTTGGTAACCCAATGCCATGGTCCTACCACTCCCTCCTATTATGGAACCCCTATGGTATGGTCTCCCTCTTCCCCCTGATGGTACCCAAATGCAATGGTTCTTCCACTCCCTCCTGTTATGGAACCCCTATGGTATGGTCCCTCTTCTCTCCTGATGGTACCCCAATGCTATGGTCCTATCACTCTCTCCTGTTTTGAACCCCTATGGTATGGTCCCCCTCTTCTCCCCTGATGATACCACAATGCCATGGTCCTATCACTCTCTCCTGTTATGGAACCCCTATGGTATGGTCCCCCTCTTCTCCTTTGATGGTACCCCAATGCCATGGTCCTATCACTCTCTCTTGCTATGGAACCCCTATGGCATGGTCTCCCTCTTCTCCCCTGATGGTACCACATCAGGAGGCAGCATGGTCGAGTGGTCATAGCGTCAGTCTCGCAATCCAGTGGTGCCGGGTTCGAGTCCCGCTGTGGCCACTAGCTGAGACTGTATTTGTCCTGGTCACTGATTAGTTCAGATTCAGTTTCTCGACCATGCTTGTAAATAGCCAACTGGTTTGCCTCCTTGCCAGTTGGGATCTTTAACACAATTTCTGTTTCTTTGATCATTCATTTCAGTTTATTAATTGTAGGAGGGCCATAATGGAAACTACTGGGTTACCAGTAATGTATGTCACCCTCGTTAAATAAAGTCAATATTATTTTATTTTATTTACCACAATGCCATGGTCCTATCACTCTCTCCTGTTATGAACCCCTATGGTATGGTCCCCCTCTTCTTCCCTGATGGTACCACAATGCCATGGTCCTATCACTCTCTCTTGTTATGGAACTCCTATGGTATGGTCCCCCTCTTCTCCTTTGATGGTACCCCAATGCCATGGTCCTATCACTCTCTCTTGCTATGGAACCCCTATGGCATGGTCTCCCTCTTCTCCCCTGATGGTACCCCTATGCCATGGTCCTATCACTCTCTCCTGTTATGGAACCCCTATGGTATGGTCCCCAATTTTTTTCCCCTGATGATACCACAATGCCATGGTCCTATCACTCTGTCCTGTTATGGACCCCTATGGTATGGTCCCCCTGTTCTCCCCTGATGGTACCCCAATGCCATGGTCCTATCACTCTGTCCTGTTATGGAACCCCTATGGTATGGTCCCCCTCTTCTCCCTCTGATGGTGCCCCAATGTCATGGTCCTATCACTCTCTCCTGTTATGGAACCCCTATGGTATGGTCCCCCTCTTCTCCCTCTGATGGTGCCCCAATGCCATGGTCCTACCACTCCCTCCTGTTAAGTAACCCCTATGGTATGGTCCTTTTTTTCCTCTGATGGTGCCCCAATGCCATGGTCCTACCACTCCCTCCTGTTATGGAACCCCTATGGTATAGTCCCCCTCTTCTCCTCTGATGGTACCCCAATGCAATGGTCCTATCACTCTCTTGTTATGGAACCCCTATGGTATGGTCCTTATTCTCCCCTGATGGTACCCCTATGCCATGGTCCTACCACTCATTCCTGTTATGGAACCCCTATGGTATGGTCCCCTTCTTCTCCTCTGCTTGTACCCCAATGCAATGGTCCTATCACTCTCTCTTGTTATGGAACCCCTATGGTATAGTCCTTATTCTCCCCTGATGGTACCCAAATGCCATGGTCCTATCACTCTCTCCTGTTATGGACCCCTATGGTATGGTCCCCCTCTTCTCCCCCTGATGGTACCCAAATGCCATTGTCCTATCACTCTCTCTTGTTATGGAACCCCTATGGTATGGTCCCCCTCTTCTCCCCTGATGGTACCCAAATGCCATGGTCCTACCACTCTCTCCTGTTATGCAACCCCTATGGTATGGTCCCCCTGTTCTCCCCTGATGGTACCCCAATGCAATGGTTCTACCACTCCCTCCTGTTATGGAACCCCTATGGTATGGTCCTTTTTTTCCTCTGATGGTGCCCCAATACCATGGTCCTACCACTCCCTCCTGTTATGGAACCCCTATGGTATGGTCCCCCTCTTCTCCTCTGATGGTACCCCAATGCAATGGTCCTATCACTCTCTCTTGTTATGGAACCCCTATGGTATGGTCCTTATTCTCCCCTGATGGTACCCCTATGCCATGGTCCTACCACTCATTCCTGTTATGGAACCCCTATGGTATGGTCCCCTTCTTCTCCCTCTGATGGTGCCCCAATGCCATGGTCCTACCACTCCCTCCTGTTAAGTAACCCCTATGGTATGGTCCTTTTTTTCCTCTGATGGTGCCCCAATGCCATGGTCCTACCACTCCCTCCTGTTATGGAACCCCTATGGTATAGTCCCCCTCTTCTCCTCTGATGGTGCCCCAATGCCATGGTCCTACCACTCCCTCCTGTTAAGTAACCCCTATGGTATGGTCCTTTTTTTCCTCTGATGGTGCCCCAATGCCATGGTCCTACCACTCCCTCCTGTTATGGAACCCCTATGGTATAGTCCCCCTCTTCTCCTCTGATGGTACCCCAATGCAATGGTCCTATCACTCTCTCTTGTTATGGAACTCCTATGGTATAGTCCTTATTCTCCCCTGATGGTACCCCTATGCCATGGTCCTACCTCTCCCTCCTGTTATGGAACCCCTATGGTATGGTCCCCCTCTTCTCCTCTGATGGTACCCCAATGCAATGGTCCTTTCACTCTCTCTTGTTATGGAACCTCTATGGTATGATCCTTATTCTCCCGATGGTACCCCTATGCCATGGTCCTACCACTCCCTCCTGTTATAAAACCTATATTTCTGGTTGGCATAGTAATGGCATTAGCTCATGTCACAGACTAGTACTATAGTCCTTACTCTTTTTCCTTGTGGTATCCCTGTGTTATGGTGACATATAACACCCAACTTACCCATTTGGCTTCAGTAGTTGAGGTGCAGCACGAAAAATATCCTTTATAACATCCATCCCATCCTCTCCTCCACACAATGCTTTCCTATCCTCATAGCTTATTCAAACAGAAACAAAACAAGTTTTGTGGTAGCAAAAAATAGAGTATAAAAAATGGTGGCTTATGCAATATATTAACTCTTACGGCCATAACAAAAGGTAAAGGTCAGTGTTAGAAAATGCCTGACCGATGGTCTTCCTAACTGAGCTAACCGCCTTTGTAATTTCATCTGCAAATGGTTAGACCTTAAGGTGGCTCGCATGATCACATTAATGGTGACACCATCCCTAATTAACTAGAAATGTTTGAAGAGGAGCACGAGTTTATCAGTTGAATTATTGTCAAGTGTCATCCTCTATAACAAAGTTTATTTATTTTGCCTTCCAGACACTATGTATGACATACCTAGTGTTATAACTTGTTAGCTTATAGAACCTGTCAACTCAGTTCTTTTACGCTGCCTACATAATTGAAGATTTTGTACCTTTTAACTTCTGGCTCTAGATGATTCATGTCTTGAGTTGGTATATATGGAGGATTGGAAATGATGGCATCAAACTGTTCATTACAGGTAAAATTCCCTGTGAAGATTTGTATGAGATAGAGCAAATAAGTGGACCTGTTTTCTGAGGTACATCTGCAACTATGTACCAATGTTCTCAACATAGCAACTGAAGACAAATTAGAAAAGAGTATAAATGTGCATACCAATGTCTGCTTTAGTTACGGTAATCCGATCCAGTAAATTATTCCTACAGATAAATGAATATAATATGACTCATTAGTTATGGTAGATATTTGGGATGCTCATATAATAACCAGTTAGTTAAGTACACGTTTTTACAAATATTGTACATCAAATTTTAATCCAATCAAAGTAAATCATTTCTAGTTTTTATTAAAATAAAATTGATTTTGATAAAAGTCTTTTCAGAACCTTGCATAAATGGTAGAGCAGTTTGTAAAGTGGCAACATTCTTAGATCCACCTGTCGAAAACATTCTCCTTACTTAGGTCATTTATTTTAATTAAGACTTTGTTGTTTTTCTTGTATATACTTATTTCAATAAAGCTAGTCACCTGAAGCTAGTACCACGGGTAGTAGAAATAAGGAAATCTTTTCCATACTCTATAAATCACTGGTCCGTCCCATTCTGGAATATGCATGCCCAGTTTGGGCACCACACCTAGTAAAGGATATCCATGCAATTGAATCTATACAACGAAGAGCGTCACGCATCGCACTTGGTCAAAAACGACAAGAGATGGCATATGAAGACAGATGTAAGATACTCAAATGGAACTCTTTGCAACTTAGAAGGGAATTCCTCTCTCTAGTTGAGTGCTATAAGATTGTACACAAGATGAACGGTCTAGATTTCAGTGACTATTTTGAACTTTGTAAAAGTACGAAAACGAGAGCTAATCACCAATTTAAAATACAGACCAAATCTGCTAGAATAAATTGTTACAAATATTCTTTTTTTGTGCGAATAATCAAATCTTGGAATGATCTTCCTAATAACGTAGTAAATCATACAGATGAACCCAACGTAAATAAATTTAAAACAAGACTTAAGAAACACATGAACATTTTTTGAAGTTAGTATTGTACATATATATATATATATATATTATTAGTTCTTAAAATTATTTAATTTTAAATTAGGGGACTTATATAGGGCTAACCTCATTGTCTTCCTTTTCAAAATATGTAATCTGCATTTTTAGAATAAAGTATTATTATTATAAAAGCAACCAAGCTGAGACCCCCAAGTATTATGGGTGATTGGATACCTTTTACAGGTTTCTCTCGCTTGATAGCTATTAATAGATGCAATATCTTTTACCAGTTACAGTTTGACCTCTGGTAAGCATCCTCAAGCTGCAGTTTGTATTAAAAGCTTTACTTACTATATATGAAATTTTTTGGGACTATAACTTTATAGATATGAGTATATAAGTATGTTATTACTATAAGACAGTAATACAGTAATAAAAGAGGAACTTTGACAAACCTTTTCCCATTAAGTTTTGTCAACTTGACTGCTTCTGGATTGACATCAATAGCCACACAGGATGTCTAACAAAATCAACAATAATTATTGCTATCTATATAATAATGAAGTATAATTGTTACCTCTTAACACTGTTCTATTATGAGTGAGATGGTGAATTGCAAGCAAATATGTTCAAAAATGTCAAGGTTCTCTCATTTCTTCATTTTTTCTTATTGGGAGTTAATCCAGGCTAGCAAAGTCTAGCTAAAACAACTGGCCTAGATACCAAGGACTGCATAGTGCTCATCCTTGCCAGTGGGGGGCAAAGATTCTAAAACAACTTAGAGTAGCATATTCCAAACTAAAGGTGGAGGATTTGGACCTTCATCTCTTGTGAACATCTATGCAGTTCCTCTCTACCTAATGTCCAATTGAATTGTTTATCAGAAATAAAAAAGGTCTATGTAATCACATACCTCTTGATTCTCTGAGAGAAGAGAAAGACAGATTGCACCACTACCACAGCCAACCTCCAGAAATCTGAATGAACCAGGATGATTGATGGTAGAAAGCTGATGATAAGACCCCACTAAATCCACTAAATCCTAGAACAAATGTGCATATTCCAACAACTCAGGAAACAAACAGAATAAAAGAACAAATACTGACACTTGACATGTTGGCTTAACAACAGCAAACAAAGAGTGCAATCAGAGTCAAATTTATTAAGGATCATCATAAGAGTACTAACCACAAATAATCATGTTGCTTCAAAACCAGAAGTAGACACACAAACAAAACGTATGAAATATAAGAGAAATTCTAAGGCTTTGCATGAGCATGGAACATTGTAACTTATTACTCAAAAACAGATTGTTAGAGAAAGTTTATGCAGTGCAATTAGTTTTTATAGTTGTAATGATTAAAAGAGGAATATTACAAAGTTCCAGGAAGTTGATTTGGAGTAATGTCAGAAATGATCCCTCCCCCAACGTCTAACAAATAAAAAGTCCCTTGGGAACATTATCATGACGCAAACTGACTTCTAGGAAGTTTTACCTCAGTTTCAGGTCTTGGAATAAAAACAGGTGGTTTCATCAATAACGTCAGGTCACGAAAATCCCAGTCCCCAATGATGTATTGAACTGGTTTCCTTTGTTACATTGAATCAGATGTGATGCAAGTTAGTTGAAACACATGTAATATACATTTTTTTTTTTTGCATGTTAACATCAATGTTGCAGAGTATCCTGTTTCACTACTTTACAGCAAACAGAATACTAGTGATATATCTAGCTGTAAGTGCATAACATGAAAATTGAATCACATTGACTAAACCTGCTATTAGCAAAGTGACAATGTTCTGGGGAGTGGGGAACTACCTAGGGCCGATGTGACCAATAGCAAGGTTTATCTAATACTCAAGTTAAGTTGACCTTCCTTCAGAAGAAACCCAAGTTCAACCAAACCCATTTTAAATAGATTTCAATACAGATGACTCTAATAATGTTCAAGATATTAATTAATAATGGGACTCTTAAGTCCTCTAATTTGTGCTTCCCCACTTTCCTGTATCATTCCCTTGAGTATTATTTCCTTGTGTAACTGTGATACTTAAATAGCTATATGAATATGGATACAACTCATGAATATGGATACCATTCAAATAAAAAAAAAAATTCTCAAGAGAATGTCATGTGGTCTAAAATGAAAAGCATTATGCCAAAACAAAGTAAGTTTATTGCCAATAGTCAAGGTGACCTTGGTCAAAAATGTTACTATTGATAGTAATAAGTGGTTAATTCTGACCACACTAGGCTGTTTTATCCAATCACAGTGCTTCAATGACATAGTTCTGATAAGGTTTTTGTTTAAGCCATGCTAATCTCCTCTAAATAACATGACAGGCTGTTATTTTCTGCTGGCGTCAATCTCTAATTCATCATGAAGGCTGTGCTGTATCGTTGCTACGGTTGCTACAATGCTATTTTAAATGCTTAAGCTCAATATAAATAGTTTTTTAAATATATAACCATACTTGGATTTGATTCAAATTAGTTTCATACAAAAATCATTTCTAGTCGTCAATAAAAAATTCCCTTGTCTTGTTAATTAGTATTAGAGTAAGTACTGATGCTAGTATAGGGGATATTTTATATTGTATTTATAGCACTAATGCCGGCGGGAGGGGAGGGGAGGGAAGAAGAGGGATGACACGTGACTATAAGGTACGTGACTTTACCTTTTAAGCCTTCGTGTACACATTTCATTTATTTCTACTTGTTTCTCTAATGTCAGTTCACTATCTTGGCCCAACACTTTTTCTATAATATACTTCACCGACAGATCTGCCTCAGGTACACCAGCTTTTTCAAGTTTGTCCATCCATCTTGTGCGAATCTCGTGCAAAGCATCATTGTTTAGTGTTCTTGCTCCAGATATCAGTCTCTTGATACTCAAACTCCCAAGTATTTGTACTTGTCCAAGCATATGATGGTTTACCATCGTATAAGCTATCATTGCTGCCTTGGAAATCATTTTAAACCCAAAATATCAAACAAACACAAGAAAAAATTTCATGAGATCAAGTCAAGCAGCGCGCCATGGGCACCAGTACTACTCAGTTAGATGTGGCCTGAGAGGATTGAGTACTAGCAGGCTTCAAAATACACAGGAAAAAAAAGAACTGGAGTGTGTCTGACTGGGAAAAAAAACACCCTTGATTTGATACGAAAACCATCACATTCAATCCTATACATGCATGGTATTTGTAATATGGAATATCAATGAAAGAATACAGCAAAGAATTGTTATAATCTCAGCTACTGGTTGTGGACTGCATGCAACATATAAAGGATACGATGCATTCCCGATTGGATTTCAGCTTGCTAGTTGTGCATTCTTTAATCCTTATTATAATAACCAAAGGTAAGTGGTTTTTTTTCCTCTTTAAACGTTATTTAAACTTATGTTGAACAGTTTTCAACATTGAAATTTCTGGTTTTGATGCTGCTTTATTGGAGTTCCTGGGGGGTATTTTGCTGCACCTAATATTAATAGAGAGAGAATAAGAGAAAAATATCATATTCTCTCTATTTCATTACACACACCGAACGCATAATTTATTACTACTATAATATTAATATACAATTTGTTAATTAAGCTTATTACTTGTTCACAAGTTAGGGTACTCTATGAATAATAGCATGTTCTTGAAACATGGTTAAATTGTGTCAGGTGTCTTGTTGAATTTCTTGAGGTATTAAAAACCTACAAATTATCATTAATAATTTATTTAGAATAATGGTTGAATAGAAATTACTTAGAGTAAGTGTTTTAATATGACTGCGAATGATTGCATGAAGAACGTATGGTCACTGGCACAGTATGCAACTGGTGACATTCATTGCTTACTCATTCACTTGGAGAACAGCAGCTTGTGGCACATACAACATGCACTTGTACCATACTGTCAGTGTTTCATTTACTATGATTCCCAGTCACACGCAACCATCTAGACCTTCATCACAAAAAAAAATTGAGTTTAGGTGGACGTCAATCAAAAAGGTTTTCTATTGGTTTCTTCACCAGGACTAGCATGAATACTCACGTGAACATGTGCAAACATACAAAAACCGTTGTCCTTATCTCATGTTTCTTGTCGCTGTGAATTTCTCACTCTGGATACATTTTCTTGAAAATGTCACAGGATTCCGGCTCTGAATCTCAAATGCTTGACTGCAAAGCTATCGCTATATGACTATAGATTTGAGTTTCTTCAAGATCAGATAAGTCAATACCAATAGCTTTGCAGTCAAGCGTTTGAAATTCAGAGTCAGAATCCTCAGACATGTTTAAGAAACCATTTTAATTGACGTCCACCAAAATCCAATTTTTTGTTCGTAATTTAGGTCTCAGTTGGTTGCGTGTGACTGGAAATTGCAGCAATTATAATAATAATGTGTTCAGAATCATCAAATCGTTCACGTTATTATGGTAAATAAATATGGTAATTGATCTGAGTAGAATGCAATTTGGTTTGAAATCAAGCGAGTGATTACAAAATTGCACGACTGTGTAGCAGGAGTTTAATTTCAGACCAAAAATTTTGCATGACAAGAAGTTCAATTACCAGCTAAATAATTTATCCTTTTTAAAATCTCCTGTAATAATAAAGAATGAAATACCATGGAATATTCACAGCAATGCTTGACCTTAGTGATATTCCCCTTATCTGTGACTAGCAAAAAATGCCTCACTTGCCAATGGGCTGTTAGCTGTTTGGTAAGTTTTTAATATTTTATTAATAAGCTGTAGTACTAACAGTTATCTCTCAGCTAGTAACTTCTCAGTTCTACTAGCCCAAGGGCCATTATTGCATAGTATATTAACAGTCAACATTCTAGACTGTAAGTGGTCAACCTTTCCACTCCAGTCTCAGTAAAGATGATTTTTTAGAATACAGAGTAGTTTTGGGATTCCTGGAGCCAACAGGCATCACCCTGCACGCGGACCCACTACTTGGTTCCAACTTCTCACGCCCACAGGGATTCTAATACTACTCAATATTCTAAAAACTTGTATTATTTACTGAATCTGAAGGGAAAGGGACTGCTGGCAGTTTATAAAAAATTACATAACATTACTTTATGCTGATGAACATCTTGATACATTATTGTATTCATTAACATATGGCAGTTATTTTGTATTTATGTAATATATACAGTATTCGTGGCCTTGTTGTATATCGGATACAACATGGACACGAATACTGTAGATTACATGTCAAATGTCTAGATTAGTTCCTTTGTGTTTCACTAACATTTTCAAAATTAAAGTGAATCTGGCCAAGAAAATCCAACTTAAAGTTTATGCAAATGAACACAATTTTGTATCAGATTTACAACACTCTTCACAGTCGTGATTTCTGTTGTGTTTTCCTTATGAATTATTAATGCATTTGACAAGTACATATATATTAGGGCCGCTCTTAACAGAGATATTGTCAGTGGTAGTATCCTATAATATAGTCCATATTACCTGCTAACATTTTATAGTGTAACATTTTATCTGCTAACTTTGTAGCGTAACATCATTTTAATGAAAAATTCCCTAACTTTTTTTCTTATTGGAATGATATATTGCACATAAATCTTTGTTATTGCTGTAGATATATAGTTGTAAACTTGTAAAATAATGGTCCTTGATATATTTCATTTTCATATATTTCATTTTCATTTGTACACCTTGAATTTTTGCTGGGATACCTGTGGTATACCAGCTATAAAATGCCTTTGTTTTTTTGTTTTTGTTTTTCTCTGTGACAAAATGGCAAAGTTGCGCAATAGTACCCATACATGGATTTAAATGACGTAAACTATTACCCAGAAGACCTTTGCGGGTTTCTGCTATAGGTTTACCGTCTATGTGCTGACTAATTAGCATCTGCCTTGCTGTTAATCAATGTCAATATTGCGAAGTGATTAGGAGGGGACGGAGCTAGATTATCACGTGACACAATTTAAGTCTACGCATGCTCTATTTTGCTGACTGCTGTTATTCAAGACTGAGTCGGATTAGAAATTCTAATTTCTTTGAAAAAAAGAAAAGGTGACAAGGATTTCCAAGAATTATTAATAAAATGGCCCATAGCTTATTTTTACGAACTACACATGCTTTGGTTCAACTACTGAAAGCAGTATTCTCTGTAACCGAAGATCAGTGCTAAGGAAGGAAAACAGCGCTTCAAAAACAAGCCAAGGATAAAGAATTATGCCTTCTTGATCTAAACAAACCAAGCGTAATTCATTCTACTTTCGTACTATTTTTGCAGATTCCTCAAGCTGATTGTCAAGTTATATGAAATGTTTTGGCACCAAAGACTACTACGAATAAACTTAAAGTACAGAGAAGTTTATTCGGCCTTTTAATATTTTGTTTTTAAATGTGAAGTAATAAGAATAATTTAAATAAACGAATATATTTCGCCTATCTTCTTGACCTTAAGTCATTCAACTTCTAGCTCGTTAAACTTTAAGAATATGTCCATTCGGATTTAGAAATATCTGTGAACATAAAAAACTTTAAAATTAAAGCAACTGTGAGGAAAATCTTTGATTTTTACCGTCTTAAGTAAAGAATTTCGATTCAAAAATAACGAGTTATAAAATTCCCGTGTGAGACACTCTTTGCAAAGCGCGTGACCACAGGCACGACTTTAGAATTACGTATTCTAAAAATAGGAATGGAATGGACATGACGGAACTGGAATTTGGACTGATTTTTATCCATACCTTTAATTTTTGGCATACACTTTTTATCCAAAATGATTTTCACTACTTTGAGCTCTTTGAAGCTTTAATAAAAAAATATTTATACTTTATTATTGTTCGGATCCATGTCAAAACAACAGCATTTCTGCACAGACCCATATTTCATCTAGAAGTAATACCTAACTTCCTGTGAATAAATTTGTTGTTCTAGTGCAGATCCTATGGTTTAAAACAAACAGTCTACACACACTCTACCTCTGGCAAAAAATGCCAGGTTAAGACCCCATCATCCCTCCACTCCCCATGACCCTGCACCCATCCTAGCATCTTTTTTACTGGGAAAACTGATGTTTACCAGTAAGTTGTAAAACATGTCTGTTTTTTCTGAATCCTGCTGGTTCCTGTCCAACAAAATGAACAAGTTGCGCAATAATTCATTACGTCAACATTGCGCCCTCGACACCATGACAAGCAACTGTCCAATCAGGGCAAAGGTGCTGTTCACGTGTTATCTTGTTTTGGAAGCTCAACCAACTAAATACCCCATGCATGTTGAAACCAGGTCCTCCAGGTATCCCAGCTTACCCTGGAACCAGGGTCTAGTTGTCTTTTCAACTGCCTTTGCTAAGTTGTTTAAATAAAGAAATTGTATTTTTGGATGATTGTTTCAGGAAATATTTGATAACCTGAATGCTTTGTTTAATAGTTGGTTTGGGGCAGGATATAATCAATTATAGGTATAACAGCTGAGTAACATTAAAGCTACTTAAATTACTCTAACTTATAATATTTATAATCTAAGAACCCTAACCTATGATAATTAATAGATATTTCCTCTCTTCTTGTTTTTACAGATTCACTGGAGGAAAAAGTTTTAATTATCAAAAACAAAACAAGCAATACAACAACCAATAACCTACTTCCTTACAAATATCTGTTAAATACGAGTGACATTCAAGATAATTTTGTTGACAAGACTTCTGGTTCAACTAAATACAAAACAGGTTTCTACACACCAACAGCAGCCATCAATTCTTCAAAAATCACAGCAAATACAACAAAAAACAGAGGAAATGCTAAAAAATCCACTGTTGTTTTATTGGAAAGAACTTTCATGACAACAACCAGATCAACAAAAAATTCTAATATTACAACTGTGGTACCACCGTATCACCCTACATCAAATCCTCCATACACAAGTAAAATTCTTCAATATACTTTAATTCCATTGGGATGTGTTTTGTTTATCATTGCCTTACTGTGTATGGTAAGTCTTTTCTCACTCACTCTAACTATCAGCTGCAACTTATATTCTATTTCAAGTTTGTATAATTTTAAAGAGAATTAATGCTATGGAAATGTAATGATGCAAATTTTGACTAGTAGGGTATAAGTCAGGGCAACAAATTTACTAAAAATGTTATTGATACCCCTGAATTAAACAACCTCTGGGCTGATCAGAATCATGTTATCATTATCATCATCATCTTTTCCGTAGTGCATTTCTGGACTTGGTCCACTTCGGTATAGTCTCCTACATAGCTGGTCTTAGTGTCGTCACTCACTGTTCACTCCTTGTTGCATGACGACACTAAGAGCAGCTAAGTAGGAGACTAGCTTCTGTCTTGATAGGGTTAGGAATCTTATCTCTAGCAATAGACCTATCCCAAATTCGCTTGACTGACCACGAAACAATGGTTTGAAGTCAAGACTGAACTTTAATTCTTTTATTCGTCAAGTTCAATCTCGACTTGTAACCATTGTTTCGTGATCGCAGAAACAGGATTATAACTACCTCCACAAGGTAGTTTACTTGAACAAGGTTTAGTTAGCCATGCATTTGATGTGAATGGCCACAAGTTAAACTAAACAACTTTTAAACAAGTTTAAGGGCCTAATGTAAACTAGATATCAAATAAATTTTATTATATTGCTAGTTGTGTCATATTTTGATCCACACAGGGGCAAAAAAAAATTTCATAAACCAGTTTGCAGAACATGTATTATTTCTCACTGTAAAATGCAATCAAATACTTGTCATAATACACAGGATATCGAGTGTGTGATATAATAAAATTGTAAATTTTATTTAACCAGGTTCGTCATATCCAAAAAGTAAAGAAAAAGAGGCGACTGGAGCGAGAATTGCTTCATCAATATTCATATCCAAATAGTGAAGCAGGTGACTTAGACGAAGAAGAAAGATTTCTGGAAGTTGAAAGTGTTATCAATACTCAGTTTAACATTATTAGTGACCAAGAGGAAAAGAACGTTGTTGATGAGATACCTCAGGTATGTACATGGAAAAAACTGATCCCATATTCCTTGATATTAAGATAATATTTTAAAGGTGTTATGTGCATTATTGCTGCCACACCAGTGCACTGTTTCTACTGCTTTGTTCAGTATAATTCTAATGCATAACCTTTCTCAGCTCATTTTTAAGCTGCTAACTGTAATTAAGAAGAAAACAATTCATAATGAATAATTATGAATTCATACTTTTATGAAATAATTAAGTTTTTAATACATTCCACATGTAATTCTGCATTGATAATGTTATACCTAAATAGTAAGAGGTTTTATCTAATCCCTTGTCAGGTTACAGTTGCCATTGGTGACGGGTCAAAGCTTGTTATGCAGGATACGCAATCATTGTCAGATGATGTCGAAGCCTCAACATCATTCAATTGTTAAGAGATAAAGTATTGTTATTATCCATCTATTAGCTTCTGCTGTTGTATCACAGCGTGGGACAACAACAACAACAGAACCAGGCTCCAACTAGATGAAAGCCCAAAGATTGAATAAGAATTCAGAAGTTTATTTTTGTGAAGGGAGGAAAACCAGAAGACCTGGAAAAATCCCTTGAAGCAGAGGAGAGAGCCAGCAAGCAACTCTACTCACATACGACACATTGCCATGGATTCCAACCTGGGTTTACATATTTGGTGAAATTCACCCATGTTTCCTGAATTCTGTATTGACGAGTAGTTCCAGAAATCATCCATACCCACCCCACAGAGGAATTTGGAATGTCCGAACAGCAGGGGGTCAGAGAAAAATACAAATGTTTTGGAATCCAGAATCCAGGCCCTTGGAATCCGTAATCCAGAGTCTCAGAATCCGGAATCCAGCGCTTGAAATCCGGAATCCACCGTAAGTCCGGATTCCCTTACATGGAGCGAATCATGTCTGTGCCTTTGTGCAGTTAGGTGTTTGTAGTACCCATCATTTCAATATAAATGTTTTAGTTTCTGTGATATTGCACTTTTTACTTGCTAGAGTTGATACATTGCGAATCAAAAAACAGTGGGCACCTAGCAATATTTCTAGAATATTCAATAGCCAATCAGAAATGTTATTGTTTCTTTCTGTTATCTAGTGGTTAGAAAGGCAATTCTGATTGGCCAAAGAAGAATAGAACATTCCTAGAATATTTCTAGGTGTCCACGGTTTTTCAATAAGCACTGTAAGCCCTGCACTCAAACTCCCACCCAGGAGGAAATAGTTTACTGGGAATATAAGTTGATGAAGGCTTTAGCTAAAACATGAAAATTTTGTTAGGTTTCTGTTGCAACATAGTTCCATCAGCAGTTAATAAAATGGCTGGATTAGACTTGTATCTGATGTTCTAAGCCCTATGCCTTGCCTGGCATCATTTATACCCTCACTATCTTCAAAATATTTCAAACCCTTTTCACTGATAAAGTTACATGTGATGGTAATAAAACTACATATTATATAAACGTGAAATAACGTCTTTAGCATAGCTAATGTGTATAAAAATATGGTGAAAATCAATTTAGAAAGGTATATACTAAATTATGAGCACTATGCACATGTAAAAAAACATATCTATTAAACAATGCAAAAGAATGAATATCAGTTCGTGTCCTGAAGTAAGAGGCTCTCTTCTAACAATTTTTTGTTTCAGGCTAAGTAAAAAATAAGGAATTTTTCTCCTTACATAAGTTATAGTCCTTTTTATCCTTAAAATTTTATCCTGAATACAATAAGTTGTCACCTATTTATATTTGATGTGTTATATAGTGATGTAATAAAATAGACGACCTATCATTCCCTTCAGTCTTATTTCCTTATTTATTAGTATTGCTTCAGATGTGAATTAATCAGTTTATGGAAGCCCACTTGAAACGCCTGTATTGACTAAGTTTGTGAATATACTTTATGATTAGTTTACATCATGAACCCATGAAAACCTGTTTCTCTCCCCTCCCATTCCTAGGGCTCGATTCTCACCAAATGGCTCCCACCTCTATCCCTCCCCTCCCTAGTGCTTTATTAGCACTAGATAGTTCCTCTCCTTAATCCCTCCCCTCCCATCTCTAGTACTCGATTAACACCAGATGGTTGTGTTGTTCTCTGCCTTGTCATGGGTTTTTCTCCGGATTCGACCGTCTGGTTTTCCTCCCTCCGTAAAATTCGACATAGTGTTAGTTGAGTGTTGTATGGTGTAAATATAGAATGTAGTGGTAGTGCGTGTGGAGCGAAGCTCACTGATGGAAGAGAACCGTACGGGGAGTGATGGTTGTAAAATATATAATGTATACCGACTCTAAACGAGGTTAACTTGTACGTTGTCACTTCTGCGTCCGGACAGCTGATCATGGATCACCACCCCGCAGAATGAATGACCAAATGATGTATACTGGACATTACATTATGCGAGTCTATGTTATGTTCGTAGCCGTTGAGCAAGGGTGAAGACAAATTGGGCTTATCTGAATGCAATTATAGCGAAAAATAGCCCAAATACAAAGGAAATAAAATGGCTTAGAAACACCCACACTTCTCGCTCATTATCGTTGGTCAACTTTGCTCACGGTAAATGTGAAAATATCGATAAAGCTTCTAGTCCACATATCAATATCATCAGTAAAAAAACTCACTCACTTTTTCTTATTTCCTGCATTACAGTTTACATCAATTATAGGAAAAAATAAAAAAAATGGCATCTTAGTCTTGTCTGAGCCTTATTATTATTAAACATGTGTCCTGTTTTGCCTCTTAATTACTAGACTAATTTCCCATTCTGGTCGGCAGTGGAAGGGCGCGCATTGGTACTGAAAGTAGATGCTGAGGGCAAACCGCATTTGTTGAATATTTAATATAACACATGGAAAGAGACAAGACCAATAAGTTAATTGAAAAAGCCTCTCAAAAAATAAAAAATACATTTATATGTTCGTATATTGAAACATTTGATATCCGATCGCCCTGGCAAAGCACCATGGTTTCCCAGCTTCACAGGGCAAAATGAGAAGATAATAATAATGGGCTATCGAAAACGTCACTGAAATGCAGACTGTCACGGAAGTGATCTGAGGGATGTGTTGGCGTAGTGATTAAAATCTTTGAATAAATGACGAAAATAATCTTGCATCGGATCACTCCTCGCTTCGGCAGCTGCTTTAAACAGTTCAAAGGTGCTTACGATTTTCAAAGGCGATAAGAAAGAAGGGGCTGTATCTGACATTCTGTTTTAAGGGGTCAATGAGAAACTATTGATTATAAATTAAAAGACAATACTTGAAGCAAATCGATTAGTCTGGGACTCAACGAAGTTAGTCGAAACAGAATATACAAGCCGGAATTAGTTTAAACCGAATTTCGTTTTGTTGAGTGAATGCAATCGAGTTTTTATCGCATGCAATCATGTCATATTCTTAATTAAAAATAAAAGAGATGTTGACGTCATAACTGCATGGTCCTATCTCCTCCTATATCTCTTATTTATTCTCATTGCTCTCTTTTTCCTTCCCTTCACGCTTTGTGTTCTTTTCCCCAAACCATATTATAAAGAGATTCAGCAAAGCTCGGGTTTTTAAAGCCATTAGGATGTGATGCGCAGACTACTTCAGCTGACACGAATAACATAGCTTATAGTTGCCAAGACGAAGTCAACAAAGAATATGTGCAATCACAAATTCAGTGCGCTTCCCCCATTATGAATGATTCGTTGGCTTTGTTGTTGTTGTTTTTTTTTCTATTTTTCAGAATAGGTCGCGCAGCAGGAAACTGTTAGAATAGGAAGGTTTCTTGCGAAAAGAAAGCACCATGGCCATGTGAACTAAAAAACTGCCCGCCATAAATTGTATCAACGAAACAATCGGCCCTACCTCTGTGGAAATCAGTATATTCGGGGCATTAGTTCAGTAATCGCATAATTTTTGCGTGTTTTTAGTAAAAAGGTTTTTAAGCTTGACATCACCGTCACGTTTTCATATGTCATTTCATTCCCACTCACGTCCAACCCTCGCGCTCCACTTGGAATCATTTTAATTTATTTTCATGTCACGCCATGTGATATATAGGCAAAATGACAATGTCCTTGCAGTCATTGCAAATTTCATTTCTCTGACTGAACTATACGTGCAAGAAGCAACTGAAATTAAAAGATCATCCAAGAAAGATTCTTGAAAGTTAACCCAAACCTTGCTGGCTGGCCGCCAAGAGGCGAATAGCCAAGTGCGCAAGGCATTCTGGTGTTAATAACGCAATGCATGATGGTATTGTTGCTTGTATTCATGGCGTGTAAATGGCATTGTTTTCTTCATCGATTCTATATCCAGTCGGTTCAAGTGCGAAATACAGTTATTGGCGGACAAATATTGAGAAACTAGTACTAGAACAAAATGGAATTTACGTAGAAGATAAATCGGTGAGAGAAATGGCATCGCAATGAAGCGTGGCATACAAGTTATGGAATATGTGGAAATTACTCTACTCGAGCGGGCATATTAATCTTCTTGTATTGTCATAGACCCTAAAAACATCTGGGTCGAATGGAGAAGTATTTACGTTCTTAATTCAGATGGACTAGAAGTAGTGGATTTCTAGTAGGATCATATGTATTCCCCAAGCAAGATATTCAACTTTAGTCAACAACAGAGAAATGCGACTCCAGGAAAAAAATAATTCTATTGAAATCGATGAATGATTGAAAACAGGAAAAACCGGTTTTTGAAGTATTGAGCAATACTTTTCTAGCAAAACATTCTTTCGTAAACCGGACGGGAGTAATCCTTTCATATTTTGATTGTATTCTCTTTTAAATTGGTTTGACGCACGGTGCCTTTGTACCCGTGTTTTTACATCTATAGCTAGATTGAACAAGGTAAGGGTTGAAGACTTCGACAAACGTCGCTGGCAAATACCCTGATCAGCGAAGGATAAGAGATTTATGAAGTAGGTTCATGTGGCGAATTTGCATAACATCGAGTCAATACTTTGTAATTTATAGAGTGCTCGACATCTCTACAGGGTGTTCAATTCAATAAATGATCTATTTTGTTGTAAAGAAACTGAAAACAGTTTCGATGTATTTTCTCCCTTCTTCTACTAACACTTTAGACGAACGTCCAATTGAAAAGGGTTTGTACTGATAGTTGTTTTTGCCCTCTCTCATATTAATATTGAACTACTTTCATATATAACCATCGTTATGCTAGGATCTTGGTATAGTATATGTGTAAGAATCAATACAAATGTAGAATCTAGGTGTACGTATTATATGTGGCTGCCAACGAGACAGTTTTATTATTTGGTGATCGCGCTGCCACGCTGCGTTCTTTCCCGCGTGACGTAACCTGATGTATTATTGAGTCACGTGATATTACGCTTGTACGCATGCGCTTTCGCACGTTATTTTTCCTCTTCGAGTGTTCGCAAATGGAGAAAAGTAAAGGAACTTTGAGAGTGTTTATATCTAAGGTTAATGCTTCATAGGGAACAACGACTCTTATACGACAAAGCTAAGGCATTGTAGAACACATTTACAAGTCTTTATTGGATATTCATAAAATTTTATGTGCAAATATTGGGGTTTGTTTGTGTGGTAGTCGCAAACTAGTTAGGTCAGTGTTGGCTAGTTTGACCAAGCATCGTACAATAATTCAAGGTAGGTTATTCATGTTTTTATAATTCTCCCTACAAATATGGCTTTTCTATTGATTCCTCAATAAGTTTGTGTCCTATACTCTGATATTTATCCGGCGAATTCAACCTTTTTTCAATTTTTTTAACATTTTTAAAATTGTGTATTTTGTGACTGAGACTGCTCCTATGGTCCACATGTGTTATCATACGTTTATCGAAGAAAAACCGGCTCAGTTATCACAAAATTTCCCCTCAGAATTCATATTTTCCTACGAAAACGTACAATCTTTCTTTTGTTATTCATCTTGCCACCAATATCTCAATAAGAAGGCTGAAAAGAGCTCTATAAACCTGGTATACGCATTCATTTGAAGATGGCAAGTTGATGAAAAATAAAGCCATAGTTGAACCTATGGTCTTGCCTCTCGTTTTACCTTAGCTTCATTATTTGAATCAATGAACACTAACATAGACAAACCAGACTATAACCCTTCCATTCTGAAGTAATTATTATCAGAAATTTATTTTCTAGAATTTTCTTTGACTATTTTAAGCAGGTCGACCGGAAAGACCTAGACTCTACAGTAATATTATCAAATAACAGCCTACACCCTTGTTCTAAGAGTTTTCCTTTCGATTCTCTATTATAGAAATATCTTTTTACTTTGTAGAACATTTTTATTACAGTAAAATTGCGCAAGTTTTGGGGGAAAACGGTGCTAGTCACTAGATGATTTAATTTTAGATTTGCGAGAAACGTTGGCCATGTTTGATACGCCATATTTTCGTAATACGTTTCTTTTTTACATTTTTAACGTTCTTCTTTCGATTAGAATGAGGATTTTGTCTTTCATTTGATATTGTTTTTCTCCTTACATAAAAGCAGTACTAATATTCCATGTGCTGAGCAAACTACGCCATGTTGTTTTGACGTCTGCTTGTGTGCCACTGGTTCAAGAAATTTGATACTTGCGTCAAATTGATCTAAATGTTGAATATTTCCCAGCATTTTGCCAAAACCCAAAATCAAATTTTCAATTTTGACATATCGATTCTTGGTCTGTAAAATTAACTAAGCAGTGTATTTCGTATTTGTCATGAACTATCTGTAGACTGTTTTCCAAGCGAAGGGTTCATCAAAGTACTTATATAGGGCTAACCTCAATGTCTTCCTTTTCAAAATATGTAATCTGCATTTTTTTGAATAAAGTATTATTAAAAGTCGTGTCAAATATTTCTTGGGGCGGGACGAGTTTTCGATTTCAAGCAAAATCTTCCCAAAAATTTGTAGTATATGGATTGTCCTACTTGTTCGTTGTGAGATTCCATCGAAATATATTTTTATTTGTCGTTCAGAGGACGATGACGCGATTTATGGCAACGATTACCTCGCAAGGCTTTCGTTGTTCAAATAACTAATTCATTAGATGTTTTCCTCATTCATCTCCTGTTTTTTCATGTTTTTGTGCCTTTAAGGACTCGTATTTCCTTCTTTAGAGTTCACATTTGGTTTGTGCTATAGTTTACCTAGATGATGTGCATGTTTTTAGATCGGTTTAGTGTGTCGTTAGCCTGAATCTCGTTTATCACTAGGGACAGCGAGACCAGTCTACTCGGCCATCTGCTTACATACACTTTAGGATGGCTGCGTTCTCGAAGATTTCCAATAGTTATCATTTATGTATGACATTTAACGCATCATTTATTTCTCGACCCGAATTGTTTTCATGTTGAAAATATCCAGCTTATTTCTTTCTAAAATCTATGGGTTTTTATTGAGAAAATGATGAAATTAAATGGTCGAGCGAGTTCTTGTTCGATCCTCGTGGCATACGCCACCAATGCTTTTGTGTTCAGCGAATAGAACTATAACCAAAAACATGTGCTTGTTTTCAAGTGAAACCATTACTAGATGTTGTAATGATTATGTTCTTGAAAAAAAAGTATTTTAGTTATGCACCAGTATATGTAGTACATTTCAATTAAGAGCCAACGATCGATGTTAGAAATGGTATCCTACTCTTTGTTAGTTGATTTCGATCGAATGTTATTTACAATCGAGTCGCAAGCCACATGTTGTGGTCAATTTTTTATTTATTTCGAAGCAGTAATATTACTGATATATTGCCAAATATGTGTTTTTCTAGTTTTAGGATTCATTCCATATTGTTCAATTAAGCTTCGCTTCATTTAATGCTTGACTTTCAGCTAGCACCTATTTAATTTTCTTGATATTCATGTTGGTCGTCGTCTTCCTAAATTTATTAATGACTGCTGTTGTTTTTGAGGTTGTGTGTTTTAATGAAAAGCCTTGTGAGTTTGTTGTGTTGTGGGCGACTGTGAAGGGTGTCTTAGGTTTAATGATTCCATCCATCGTCGTTAGAATGTCTTTCCGATTCCACTTCTATAATGGCCTTGCATGATGTACATCAACAAGATGTATATTACAGCCAAAGAAAAGATTTCAAGGGTGTTCCCTTCACACTTGGACCCAATGAATATTGTATTCATCTTGTGCTATCAATAGAAAAGAAACGAAAGTACTAACGCGAAAGCAATTGTCAGTTCGTCTTGAGAACATCAGCCATTACGAGAAAATATATTTCATTCTTGGGATCATTACGAAGGATTGGGGTCGGTCACCTCATTCTGTTTGCAATGTACCCAACAACCAACCAACATTATAATGATTCACTTTGTTGTATTTGTGAATAGGTAGTCCAAGATTGATTTAAGATTCTAATATCTTGCTCTCCATTCATCAAACAGTTTCTGTTTCCTTATTATTGGTTTTATTCTCAATTATTATTTATGGCCTAAGGAACTCTGCCATTATGCTCGGGGACAAGCATGATTTTTAGAAACAAAACAAACAGATGATCTTGTGTTTTTGCCACATCTTATCCTATTATGAATTTATAACATTTATTCATTGATCATACTGATTTCTGAAAAGGTGCTTTTGGCTTCCTTAGTGAAATGGAATGGTAATCAGGGGCTCACTTTGAACTTGAATATTCTCTAGGCTAAAATGGTCATGCTTAGTAGCACCTGGATTAGCACATGAATTAAAAAATTGCTGCCTCACCTTTCATTATTACTTGGCATTTGAACTGAAATGTCTTAATTTTGTCAGTATTCATTTTTTCACATTGTGCTTCCATAGAAACCAGTGAGACTGGAAAGTGATTTCACAATGATAAATCATTCTCCTTAATTGATTCTGTCATGAATATTTATTTTTGAAATAGATTTTTAAATGAACTTATTATATTAGTTTCTTGGGTTGTTATTACTGATCCACCTAAAAGCAAATACATGCCTTATGAAAGAAGTCTTGTTTTTGGTTTAAATAAAATGTTTTTTTTTGCTATGATTGTTGTTTGAGAGTGTGTCCTCACCAATGAATCACTATATCCTCTCTTCTAAGGCTAGTAGCTCCTTTCTGGTGGAGAACATGCCAACAAAGATGATTCATAGACTGTGGTTAGCTGCATGGTTTTGTAGTAAAGCCTTTTAAAGAGTGGGTGCTTGAACAAATGTTGGCCCCATGACAGCAGGAACTGAGTAAGTATTTTTTTCTCATGCATAACAAAGCCGTTTGGGAGTTTGGGAACCAGAAATGGATATTTATAACTCCATCAATTATGAATGTCTTGTGGCTACATGAACATTCAAATTTAGATATTAGGAAAAAATATTTACAAGGAAAAATGCTATGCAACATGCCAGTTGTGAATCTGTGTATTGGTTATAATACTTTCCAGCTCACCTTATGTCCTTGGCATTATATTCAACCTCCAATAAAACTAATTTATTAATATTATATTATTTGTTTATTTTCCCTTGTTAAAAAGGGTTTTATTTGATCTTCAGCTTTGCTAAAAGTTATTTAAAAACACTCTTAGTTTTAAGACATTTATTTCCTGAAGATTAAAAACAAACAGGATATAAATGCATTTCTTAGTAAACCCACAAGCTATAATGAATTCTCTCTCTATCATGCTTCATCAACTTGAACAAAACAATAATACAAGTCAAATTTATGTTGTTTCTCTTTTCTTTTTTAACCATTTTCTTAGTGCTTTTGTCAATCTTGAATTTGGAAGAAAAGGGCTGTTATGGAGAGAGATTCATTAGGTGTCTTGTGTAATAAATAAAACTAGTTTAATATATTCAGATTATATTTGCAATGTTAATGGTAGTGCTAATGTTTATAGCATAATTTTTACTAACATAAGATGATACCAAGACTTCTGTTTTTATAAATTAGTTTGATGTCTGTCTTGTGCTGTTTTTAAAGACTGTCTTGCTCCTTTGCATGTAATTAAACACAAAACAGAGTTCAAAAGGTTGAGATTAGAAAGTTTAGACTGATAATTCAATACTTAGTTAAAAAAATTCAACTCATTTTTACATTTTCCTAATGTTGTCAAAACATGAATTAAGCATGCCAGTAAATTCTTCCTATTGTTGATGACTGATATCTCCATCAAACTACTCCTTCAAAGACATGCTTGCTGTCAATGTTTAATCATTATTGAAGATTGGAATGCATAAATTCTAGCTCTAGTTCATCTTTCTCTATGTGGTTCCTGATGGTAAACAAAACAAAGGTTATGTTTCAAATGATTGACTCTCTGGGGCATATAAAAGCAGTCCATACCATTCATGGCATTTCTTTCAGTGCATGGTGTCAGCTATAAATAGAAACCAGACCGTACAATGATTAAGGAATGACGCAGCATTCAGTAGCTATTGAACTGTGACAGAATACATGTACTTAGGACTTTTCTCAAATCCTTTGTTATAGTTAACATGTCTATTAAAACCAATAAATCCAGTAATTGTTGATTTGAAATACAATTTTCAATGAAGTGAAGGAAAGTAATTGAAAACACTGGTTGCTGAGTTTTTGTAGGTGGATAAAATAAAAAGCAAAGGAATAAGTAACTTGTACTTACTTGAATGTAGTTGAAGTGCTAGTGCATTAATTTCATTATTAGCCGAGCACTAGTCGTTTGCAATCCACTTTCTGGCCATGGTCAGCCATCTCCTCAAATCGGCATTCAAGGTTTCATTAATTGTGTGTCATATTTTTATCATAATTTTATATATATATATATATATATATATATATTATTATAAATTAATATATCCAAGATTATTTAGTCTTTAGGACATTTTCAGTGACCCTCTACATTCTTTTGAATCAAAATATTATCATATCATTCCATAATATTTCCATGTGCATATTTATAGCAAAGTAATGCCCAACAATATTTGTCTTATGGCAGCAATGGTTATTATCTATGCTAAAGTATTGCATATTTATGTTTGTAGTCCTGATCCTGCTGAGTCTTCCAATGCTGTGAAGATGCCAAGCATCATGCAGATCAGACACATACCATACCTGGTAAGTGGGATACCTGTGTTATTATATATGAGATTTGTGATTGATTGACTGGTTGATAAATTCTGTTGGTCTTTCTTGTATCTTTTCCTTCATCCAGTGTGACTGTAAACTTCTTAGTCTATTTGGTGAGCAATTAGAACAGAGTTCTTAACTCTTTCTCTCATGTGACCTCTATTCTGGTCTTAGATGCCAGAACCATTACGTAGTGTTTTCAAAGTACACAGTTTCACATTGGTTTCACATTACACCAGCTTTCCTGTATTTGGATAAGAGACAATGCAACATTCGGTTTTTAACACAACATAATGCCTGATATATGACCATGAACCAATCATGACTGAAGCAAACTGACACCTCTTCCTGTGTCTCATCACAGCTCTTTGCTTCAAATTAATTTTCAAACCAATCAAGGCAAAGAATCATAATTTTCTAATTAAAAATGATATTATTGCTTGGTTTTGTCAAGATTTGCTTCTAACCTTTCCTTGTAATTTTTAAGACTTAGGCTTAAACTGACTTAATAATTTTTAAGACTTAGACTGCGGTAAACCAAGTGAAAACTCTCTGTAGATTATTTCTCTATAGATTATTTCTCTATGGACAGAGAAGAGACATGAAAGCTTTTTCTTTCAATTCAAGATATAATGGTAACCATAATTGGTTATGGTAATTTCTGAATGATTTTTTTTGTTCTTCCATAACATGCTCTCTGCCCATTTGTTTGACTTCTCACGTATCAAATATTTCATTTCCCTGAATTAATAAGGTTTTTCTATGTGTTATATTGTCTTTTTTTATGAATGTGGTCTAAAGCCACTTCTAAGACTAAAATATGTACACTGTACATATAATATGATTGATCTCTGATAGGGATTAGAGAATTGTAATGGAATCAATTAACTTACATTTCACTTAGTCGTGTTGAATGGTCCTTTTACCAATATTGAGCCATGAAAAGTACCGTAATTCATGTGAATAGTCCTCTCCACCACACATTTATGTATCAAGGAGATTTCAAGTAATAGCAAATGTACTTAAGGCAAATAAAAAATCCATTAGACTTGTATTAGCATAACAATTAACCAATCCCTACCTTAGGATCTCTATCGGATTTAGTCTTTTGTAATAAGCGGACTAGTGTTAGCATAACAAGTAACCAATCCCTACCTTAGGATCTCTATCATGTTTAGTCTTTTGTAATAAGCAGACTAGTGTTAGCATAACAAGTAACCAATCCCTACCTTAGGATCTCTATCATATTTAGTCTTTTGTAATAAGCGGACTAGTGTTAGGAAATGGTTTTGTTTGATAAGCTTTTTTGTTGTCTATTCTATTGTTTTATGCTTAACTTGTTGATGACCTAATAATGTAAAGTTTTTTGGTATGGAATAAAGGTATTTCCCTGGTTACCATATTGTTATCTGTAAGAATGGCCTTCGCCACAGTTTTTCTCTAGCAAGACTGACAGGATCTAGAAATGCAATCAATTTTATGTCCTAGATATCATCTAAAAGTGAATAATTGGATTTTGATAAGCTAAAAACTAAAAGTACATAGGCACACAGTCCTAATCTTTTAGTTTACTTGACTATTACCTGTAGGTTGCAATCAATCCACATAACTATTATAATTGTTTTTGCTGTTTTTAAAATTAGAATCAGTTTTTTAAGAATGTTTTTGACAAAATTACTAGTTAATAAATTTTAGTATATCAGTGGTTTTAGTTGATGTTCTTTTAAGAGCTCTCATGTAAAGTGTCTAATAAAGCATTGCATTTTTTCTAGGCATATTTTCTTGTCATTTTTAACTAATGGATACACAAAGCCTAGAAACAAGTTATTGTGAGGGGTCTGAATATGCAAATGATGTGTTGCTCACTCACTCACTCCCTAAGATGTTAGCAGATTGATAATTAAACATTTATCGATCATCATCTGCTTACGGACGTTAAGAAAACTTTCACACACTATATTAGAGATAGATAGATAGTAAGACAAACAGGCAGGTGTGCGTTTTAAAGTAGTAACTTTATAGTATGGTTTATTATATTATAGGACCACAATTATGGACAGCCCCCACCTATGACTCCACCTGACTCAAGTAGCCCAACACCAGATGATGTAGATACAGGCAATGAAGATGATGAAGGCAATGCTATTACAAGATGTATCTGGTTAGTACTATGCTACATTTATTTTACTTGTCCTGTTGTTTTTATTTGTATTCTTATTGCGTTCTTTTCTTTTTTTTAGTGGATTTAATCATGATGATGGCTACATGATATGTTGTGATAAATGCAGGTAAATTACTGGTTTCCTCTTACACCTAAGTTTAGTGGTCGTGCCATGCCAAAAATGTAAAATATTGTTTGTAAAAACATCAGCGCTTTCCAACATTTCTCTACCAGTTCTTACTACTTGTACCAGAATGCTTTGGAAGTATATTGTTTACTACTGTTTTCATTGCTACGTGATGGTCACTGCCATCATTCAGAGTATGTCAAGGTCAAACAATTTATTTGATTGACTGTAGTCTATTGCCTGATTTTCCTGTCTTAGCTGTTGTCTTGATCAGCAGTGGGTTGCAATGAAAGCTGTGGTAAAATTATATTTCCCCTGAATTCCTGAAAACAGTATGCTTATTAAAAAAGGAACATGCAAAGGATTCTGTTTGCTGTAGTAACTTATAAAGCAAGCTTATACCAATATGCTATTTGTAACTGTGATTTCGTCTCAATTTCTACAGTGTTTGGCAGCATATTGAGTGCATGGGCATTAGTTCTGAAAATTTACCAGAAAACTATTTATGTGAACAGTGTGATCCAAGGTATGTTGTGATGTAAACAACAATAATCATCGCAACCATCATTATATTCTATGAATACAAGAACGCTTCTTCAACCTTAAATTTTTTTAAAGAGATCCAATTAAATATGTTAGTATTATTATATTCGTTTATTTTTTATATATTTGATATTCAAAATTTATCATCTTTATAACTTGATGGTGTTCTGTTTTTTTCCCAGGGTTCTAGATAGAGATCGTGCTAAAGCTATCCAATCAAGAAAAAGAGAAGAAATGAGTGGTAAGCAAAGATGGCTTGAAATACAACAATGCATTTACTGTCCTTGTCCCTGTAGTATACCATTTTTGTACCTGACATTTAGGGCATTGCATAAATAGATGTTAACTTATGATATTTAGATGATGATGATGACGATGATGAGAGTGCCGAGGATGCAGATGGTACATTATACACTGCAGTTTCCAACACTCCAACTAGAATAACCTTAACTGCTAAAGTCAGCCATCAGAAAAGAAAAAATCCAGGGCCAAGAGTAAAGGTAAATCATAAAAATTAATTAGCTACTAGATACTCTAAAAGAAAAGCATGGGTGGAGAATCCCAGGTTCAGTTAACAGACTTGACATTGTATGTTTGTTATGTTTGATGGTTCTCTTCTGTGCTTTGAGGGTTTTTCTCTGGGTTCTCCAGTTTTCCTCCCTCTGCAAAAATCAACTGCTAAATTCTAATTCAATCTAAAGTGTGCAATTCTAGTAACCCTACCAAATAGTGTAGTAGTCCAATCTGATACTTAGAGATATTAACATATCATGATGTTGTAGGGAGAAAAAGACAAGGAGAAGAAACAGAAAAGGACAAAGGTACACAACTTTCATGCTATTATTCAATCATCTGTTTGTTGTGACCTAATTTCTTTATTATTTATTGTGCAGAGACAGAAACAAAGACTATCTGCAGATTTTTTACCAGGCAAGTGAATCACAAACATTGAAAATGTTTATTTGGGCTTGCAGTTTAAAACTGTTGAGTTCCAGAAAATATTCCAGGAATTCATAAAGGGACCCCTCTACCCCAGTAACTTCCAGTTTTCTTCCATATAAACTCTGTAATTTTGTTCTTTCTCTGAACCCCCTCCCCTCCAGAATTTCCAATCCCTCCACAGGTGATGTATGGATATTTTCTGGGACTACACATTTAAAGAAATAATGAGAAGATAACCAAGTTTGATTGCCATTTTACAGTTGACTGAGTATTATGTTCCCTTGCTAGTTACCATCACCGGCAATAATACTATCACAGCCTTGACAACATTTTTATTGCATATCACTTTTATTAACTAGCAGCAGAAGTGTAGTTGTTTTCAATAGATTGTTTGTAACCTGAATGTTCAATGTGGTGTTATTGTTAATTTATAGTGGATGAGGAAACAAATGGACCATGGGAGAGTAATTGTAGCAAATCTGAGTATTATACTGAAGTAAAAGAATGTATATACAGCCAGGAAATTTTGGAGTATATGGCAAAACTACCACAGGTACAGTTCTACTAAATTTTTATCTTTTCCTTTACTCTAGGGTTGCTGTAGCTAACAGGCATGTGTTTTTCTGATTGTAGAACAATCAAGAAGCTCTAATACCTGAGGGAACAGAACAGTTCTGTAAAATAGTGGAAGTGCAAAGAAATACTAAGGTACTAAATAATAATAACAATAATAAATGAAGTAGAATGGAAGTGTAACTTGCCTATTTTAACTTGCAGGGTTTGGTAACAACAGAAGATCTCCATAAAAATCAGTTCCTTGTAAAGTATAATGGCAAAATGATGCTAAGACATGAATTTGATGAAGAGAACCCAGTATTCAGAAGGTGAAGAATACTATGTTTTGTACTGCATTTGTGGTGCTAGTCACTAGTAGAATGGCCTGCACAATGAACATGACAATAGTGATGTCATCTTAGCAGTATTCTCTCATGCCGTTAATTAACGTAAAGTTTATTTATACACCAGGTATAATCCCTACGTTCTGTTTTACGATCATCAAGACCACTTGAAGCTGTGTGTGGATGCACGTGTGATGGGTAATGATGCAAGGTTTGTCAGAAGATCTTGTTCACCTAATACAGAGGTACCTACTTTTCTTGAAAAATCCAACATATTACAAATTTCCTTAGCTTCTAGCAAAAAGAATACAAGTAATTAACAATTGTTTTTTTTTTTCTTTTTGTTCTTTCTAAGGTGCGTTGCATTGTTCAAAATGGAAAGCTTAATCTGGTGTTGTTCTCTTTATACCCACTCCCAAAAGGAGCTGAAATAACTATTCCATTTGAGTTTAGCCTGGCAGAGTACAACTGCTCTTTATCATGTGCTTGTGCACAAGACACATGTACTGTTGCTAAGTATAAATTAAAACACCAAGTGCCAAGTCAGGAGTTAAATAGCATCATGGAGCATAATGGTCATAAACTATGTGATGACAGTAGTAACTCCAGCCACAACCCTCTCACTACTTCTCCTCTAAGAGCAACACTGGCCACACAAAACAGCTTTCAGGTAGGCAGCCTGTCAGTCAGCCAGGGATACTGTATCATAGAATTTTTATTTGGGGAAAGGAAATGGGACTAACAGTCCACAAAATGAAAATAAGGTATTTGGGTTGATGAAACTATGACAGAAAGAGCACAATAGCATTCTATTGTTATCCTTATTCTCAATTTTAAAAAAAACATTTATAAATTCCATTCCAGGGTGACAGTGATTCAGACCTTGATAATAATCATGAGAGATCTGAAGCTGAGAATAGGAGAAAGAAACTCAGTAGAGAAGAAAGAAAACTAGAAGCTTATGTCAAACAAATTGAAAAAATGGAGAAGAAAGAAAAGAAAAGGCAACAGCCTCAAAAAGAGCATCGGCCTGTTTTGAGAGTGTCTTCAGATGAAGGAAAAGCTCAAATCAGGGGGATACGTGGTCAGAGGCGACTAAGCCACAAGCGCAGGTCTAATGGTTCATCATCAGTATTAAAGAAGAAAAGAGCATGTGCATCAAGCTGTTCATCAGAACCTTTATCACCAGATGAAGTTAGCAGCAGTGCTTCAACACCTACCACACCCAAGACAGTAACAACAATTGCTGAAGAACCCCTTGTAGAAACTCCTTCAACTTCCCCCAGCAGAAACTTTAGATTCCCTAAAACTAAAGGCGATGAGAACAGTCAAGATGGTTACTTTAAAACAGAGGCTGTGTCTTCTAGTATATTGTCTAGCCCGATCTCCCCCTGTAGTCCCAGAGAGAGTGAGACTGAGACCAAACAAACACTAAGTACTGCCAGTAGCAACAGTGACATTGCTATGGAAATAGAAATGGAGGAGTCTGAAGCAGGTCGATTAGAGGATTCATGTGATCAGGTACAAGTGTCTTTACATAGTTCCACCACAGGAGATCTTGGATCGGCCCTATCAGTCAGACTGGCAGAGATTACCAATGTGGCTGGTACTGAATCTAATACTCCTAGTCCCTGCCCTTCAACATCAGGTATGTGTTGATCTTGATCCATAAAAAAAAGCAAGTGGAGAGTTTGTGTCTATAGAACATTTGAATATATCAAGGAGTGTGTGTTAAGAATACATGGCCCCACAAGCTACTAGCTTTAACTATATTGTATAGAAATAAAAATATGTGTTTATGTATTATTTATTTTGTTGTTGCTGCTTGTGAAAGTTGATTTACCCCATATACAACATTGTTATTGTTTAAAACCGGATGTAATTGTTTATGATGTAATTGTATATTGCATCCCATGGATGTACATATAGGTCAGCAGAATTTTTAAGTGTGCTTCCCTGGATGAATATATACATCCTTGGTATTTGTTATTTCCATAATCCCTGTTGTTGGCGATCACAATGAAAAAATCTGATTGTTGAGAATGAGATCTTTGTATTGGGCCACTTCTTTTCAGTTGATCTTATGGGTGAAATCCAAGATGGCTACTGGTAGCTGGAGTGAGTACCTTGTTAGGAACCCTGGGAGTCAAGGGGTTAATTATTTCTATAATGTATCACATATCAGTACCAAGGAATTTATACCCTTACTATTGATTTATTACTGTTATTTCATTTTCTATTTCTCTTTTCTTAGCTTCCCCTACAAGTTCAGAAAGTGTCATGAATGGATGTCCATCTGTGGTAATAAGTGATGGTCGTAGCCCAGGGCCAGCGCCTGGCAGCCCTTTAGCTGCGCTATTGCATGGTGTACATGTATCTCGATCAAACCCTTACTATTATTCATTGAAAAAGGTAATACTTCATTGCATATGAGATTTCTGTCATATATAACTGTCATAAATCTTGAGTTCTGATTGGCTGGAAGCCAAGCATTATGAGAGCACGCGCAAGCCATCATTTTCTATTAGGTCATTTGTGTCCAAGTTAAGAGCTACTCTAATTTGTGTCATGCTTCTTTTAACACTTGTCTTGTATTTTGCCAATCCCCTCTCACTATATGACTACACAGAGCATGTAAACCAACATTTTTTTCCTATTTCTTCAACTTTTCTGCTTACTTTCTTCCTTATTCAGCTTTGTCTTTTTTAGCACTTTCTTGTACACATTTATAAATGATTTTTATGAATGATTTTTTTCTTTTCAGCGCTGGCTGTGCAAATTTCTTTACAGTCATAATGGTGTTGGAGTAGCTAGACCTGCCAATGGACTTCGTACATCCTTGGGAATTCTTCAACCACCCAAAGTAGCAACATTGAATAACAAAACTTTCCACTCAAAACTAAATAACAGTAAGAAGATTTTATCTTAGGTTTATTGCCTCAAATTGTTTGTCTACAAAATGTTCACAAATACTAATGCTAGAGTAAGAGGTTGATCATCTTATGTGCAACAGATCTTTACTGAAGAATATACTTCTGGTGTTAATAAGATTTTAAACATAACATAAAATACTAATATTTTGTTATTGTTTTTTCTTTTACAAGCAGTTCCTCTTCCTCTGAAGAAACGCCATCTGAAATATTTAAAGACTTCGCTGGGTACTAAAGATGAAGTAATGAACAATAGAACACTGAATAATGACAACATCAGCTCTACGCATAATGGACCACTAAGTGATACAAGTGATATAAAACCATCTTTCAATCAATATGTGTCATGCGGCGAGGAGCATAAACCTGCTTCAAGTGTTCATTGTACAGTCATTTCCAATACCTCAAAAGAGGTTATTAAATCTTCACAATCGAGAACTCTAGAGAATAGACCTTCTAACACTAGAACATTGGATATCATTCAAAATGAAGTTCCATCAAATAGTGTAGATACAGCACAAGTTTCATATCAGAGTACAACAGAGCATTCTGTACAAGCTATTGTTGGTAGAGGCACTCTCGATACTGTACCAGATGTTAAACCGGTCATGATAAGTACTACTGCAGTTAGACGACCTAGTGACCCTAGATTGTTAAGTCCGTCAGCATCCATTTCCCAACAATTTCCACAGCAGCCTACCAGCACAGTAATACAAACTGTTCCTATTACAACATCTGTTACCCAGAGTAGTGACGTCAGCTCAGGAACACCAGGAAAGAAAAAGGTAATATTCCAGGATTGATTGCTGGAAAATGAGTCTTTTAGAGAACACAGTTTCACAAAGAAAAAAGGCTCTACTGTTGTGCCTTCTGCCATGGCTGCCATCACTTGATGGTGCAAAACAAAGCCTCTATTGATGGGAACACAAGTGAGAGTAGAGAGTGTAGCAAGTAACATTGGATCTTGTCCGTGAATCATATGCCTAATATTTATCAAACTTATGTTCTTTTGTTAGGTCTCACTTCTAGAGTATCGGAACCGGTCATTGCAAAGATTGTCAGGTGATGGCTCCAAACCATCACAACCAACCAGCTCTAGCTCAACACCACTAGGTTCTTCTTCTGCCTCATCTGTGGCAACATCTGTCGTCAGGTCAAATAGTGAACCTCAACCGAGTCTTTCATCTAGTGCTTTGATAAAGAAGCCAAAGAACTGGGAAGCAAATGGACCTCGTATTGAACCAATCAGTCCAGATGAAAACGAACGTATAAAACTATCTACAAGCAGCATGACAGGCTTAACTACTTGCAACACTCCACTGTTTGAAGCACTGGCCAAGAAAGAAGTGGGAATGAATATGTATAACAAGAAGTTATCGGCACTCATTTCAGAGCAGCTTCTTAGTGGTTAGTTTTAAACTTATTTCTTCTAAATACCAGTATTCAATACTTATAATAGATGTGTTAATGGCTATAGCAGAATGATACTGTTAGGGTACTGTATTTTGCAGTACATTGTAACACATTATGATTGTATAAATAAAACATTTACCATCATGTAAGACAGCATAATTATACATACCAGCTATGCACATAGACTAACACTTGTCAGATAACTGGTCTGTTGTTTTTTATCAGATCCTAAATATTCTCCCACCTCCTCCAAGTCTCCAAGCACGGCATCCAATTCACCAAGCATACCACCCCCACCACCACCCCCACTGGATACAGCTGGAAAGGGTAAGTATCCTTTATCTTTATTATCAGTATTACCATGATGATATGCACATATTCTTCTTTATCACGCAGTGAGTTTTTGTTTGAAATGATGTGAGGATTTTAATCTTCACAACCCACACTGCAACATTTGTTTTCAGAATAAGCTCAATGGGTTATTTTTGGGGCCCAGCATTCCAGAGTTTTGGTCTCCTTTATTCCCAATTTTAGTCCCAACAATCCTGTGCTTTACTAAGTTTCTGTTGACCTTCCCTTGAGCTTCACAAAAGGATATGAAGATAGAAATATAGATCTGATAAATAGAATGGATTTCAAATAAAAACGTTCTGTGTTTGATTATTGATTACAGGAGATGCAATGGAGATAGAGGAAGAGGATGGTGTATCAGACCAGAAGATCTTCCTTACTACTCCACTAGTGTCGACATCACGAACTCCCATCCAACCTTCCACTCAACCCACTTCTCTTATTTCAGAATATGGCCATCCACACCAGGTAATAGACTATTCGATGTCATAACATGCTATTATAATGAAAACAAATCATTTCTTCTCACGGGCACTGCGGACAAAGAAACCAGGGGGGCTATAGACCTACCACTTTTGTCTTGGGGTAGGGTGACTTGATGTGGCAGCGAATCAGGGGGACTACAAAACTTACCACTTTTGTCTTGGGGTAGGATGACTTGATGTGACAGCGAATCAGGGGGGCTGTAGACCTACAGAGTGACAGTGACTTGAAACTTACCATGAATATATTTTCCAGATTTCAGAATATCATCCCTCTGTTCACGATCAGCATCTACATACCCGTGCACAGAACTTAATGGTGCCTATGATGCAACCTTCTTCTTCTCAACTACCATCCCATTCTCAGTCTAGAATTACTTCCACGCCTTACCTTGTTGCTGCTACTGCTTCTCCGGCCATGCCTTCCCAGGTTCGGTTTCCCTCATACCAGAATCCCTCTTTACAAAGTACGACCTACTATCATCAGTAGTTAGTAATGTGTGAATAAAAGATATGTTTATGTTGTAAATATTTTCATCCAGGGGACTTACTATATCTTGTAAAGTAAACCTTGTAGGTTGTGGTATTGTAAATTAACCACATTGGCTCGTTATGTTAAAGAGGACTATTTTCTGGTTACATATATGCTAAGTGTTAAGTAGTTTAGAAAAATGTAGCATATACCAGAATTCAAAGTTGACCATCTTTATTGGTTTATTTTTAGGTGTTGAATGGTTACGGAACTTACATACTACATACGTTAAAAACGTCCCTCCAATCCCATGTAAAAAACACTCTCAAATAACACTGTATTTTATTTAGATCATAGTGTGAAATAAATGATAACTAAATCTCATTTATTAAACAATGAGGTTTTTACCAGTATTCAATTTACCGTCATTCATGACTTTTTATCAATATGTAAGACAAACAGGAGATCTTACGGATCGTTTCCACTCTTAAAATACACTTAACAAATTTACTCGATTCAAATTGTAAATTGTACTCTGCAGAGTCCCATTTAAGTTGCTCAATTTTTTTGAGTGTATTATAAACAAAATCGTACAATTCGGAATTTTTAGATACCCGTGATGTTTTGAGAGTTCCTCGAGATCGTGCGATTTCCTATTCTTATACCTACAGTATACTATATTAACTCTATTTATATCCATGTTGAAATCACTGATGATTTCTACTATCTGATTGGCTCTCGGAAGTGCAATTTATAATGGTAATTGAACTGAGTGCATTGCAATTTGCAATGGGTTCGAGTCCAGTTTAAGAAGTATCACGAGTGCAGTTCAAAACGCGAGTGCAATTTTAAACTCTTGTTTTTAAACTGCACTAATGATAGTTTTTTAAACTGCACGAAAAAACATTTGATTTTGTTAAACATGACCCCCCCAAAAATCTTTCCTTTTTTGCACAGGGATTTCGCTTTTTAAAACAGTGATTTCAAAAACGTCAACATTAACCACCGACCAATCAAAATCGACAATTTTTGATGGCCATATTATTATAAGGGAATAATTCACATCTTAATTTCAACCAATCAGATTGCAGAATTGGCTGCTACTGATTTCAAAATTGATGCAATAAAATCACGAATCGCGCCATTTTGAGCTCTAAATCGTACTATTTTTAAGAGCCAATAAAATTGCAGCAAACAGCATTTGACCAATCGGATCACAAGAAGAGAAGCCAAAAAAGCACGAGAAAGAAATTTAAGGGGATTTTCTAGACAGTTCTTTGACTAAATTTTACATTTAAAATCAAATTTTTAATTTAGTATTAATGCAGGATATTTTACAAATTTGCGATGGTTTAGCGTGGTATGTCCTATTAACCACGATATGACGTGTTTGTCAAAGTGTTATGTACTCATGAGGCGTAAGAAGTTAGAAGAACTGATACATACACGTTTTGAATGACCCTCGAATATGAAATACTGTATGACTATGCATTTCTTTGTTTTTTTTGTCAAAAATGACCATGCATTATCGTAGAATGATACGATTCACTAGCCGGCATTTATGCAATTCTCGACTTTCACATCCCCATAATCCTTTGCGTCTTTGGGGGGTAACCAGAGGGTAAAAACCAACTTATTTTACTGAAGGCTGATCAGACAATGTTGAAAATACCTTGTTTGCTATCCAAAGATAAAATGAAGAAGTAAAAAACAGAAAAAGATAGAAGCTTGAAGACGTTTAAGGTAAATTTTAAAAATTTTTTCTTAAGTCAATACATTTTCTGTAAGACCAAAACTCTTCATGATCTGTACACGCAAAAATAACTTGGAATAAACTGATAATCAGTATTGTACAGATAAAAGCAGGTATAGTATAAATTCAATTAAGAAACCTTTCAATTTGGGACAGTTTTTTGATTGGTTACCCCACAAAAACGCAAGGCATTATGGGGACGTGAAAGTAGAGAATAGACCTTAATTTCCCGAATTCGCTTGGATGACCACGAAACAATGGTTTGAAGTCGAGACTGAACTTGATTCTTTTATTCATCCAGTTCAACCTCGACTTGAAACCATTGTTTCGTGATCAGTCAAGCGAATTCGGGAAAGGCCTATTATAGTCTGTAAAAAGCTAATTATTTTGTGAGGTATATTTTTTCCTAGAATCACTACTGGTGGCGCAGTTTTTGCTTCAAAAACTCGCGCGTAAACATCCACTGAACACTAGTTTTTGGCTAGTTATCTCTTCTCCATTGAATGCTGATTATCTTGAAAACAAACTCAGGACACCACATTTTTATTGTCATATTTGCCCATATTTGAAATGGCTATAAATACTTTTAAGCATTTTTAGATATTTTTAAATTTGAATATATTCTAAGGCTTCAAATTTTTCTTTCATTTTAAGATTCTTTTTTAGATAATTGATTTAGGTATGCCAAAAAACGGTCCGCCATTGTTGACAGTCAGAGTAGTGCCTGTAGCTGTTTCCATAGTAATCAGCGTATTCAGCAATTATTTGATTGACAAGAGATTAACTTAATCTCTTAGCGTTCTACCCTTTTAATTCAGTATAGTGTAACACTCGTTTGAAGTAAGACGAACTTTCGGGATTAATATCTTTATGTAATTGTTTTGACTGACTCGCCAACGTTGGTAAGTCCTCAACCTTATTGTATTTCTTTTAATCTGTAGCACAACTGATTACTTTGTTGTGTATTTCACCTTGTGAATCATTTTCCCATAAGTAACAACAATTGTAAACAGAGCAATAGGCTAACTATAGATAATCCTTATTTTAGTTGACCAGATCATTACCAGATTCAATAGTGCAAGAATAAAAAGGATTTGCGTACTCAACTATGGCAGTGGTTTCCTTTTGATACGATATTATTGAGAAATCCCGTACAGTCAACAACGAGGGGATCCACCGAGAGATAAGTCAATAAGTGATTCTATATTCACCAACGATTCCTTTGTGAAACTGTGAAACTCTAAATGTGAAACTCTTATAGTTAATGTGAAATAACTGCCGTTTTAAAGTAAACGTTGCATAATGTTGGAACCAGAGAAAGAAACTACGAAGGAAAGCACGACCACAGAAATATGCGAAGCACGATCGGAATGTCGCTTGCGAACACGTACCGAAAAGGGTCTTGAAATGGACTTACAAAACGCAAAAAAGAAGAGAACCAAGGCAGGAAAGGATCTTAATAAACGAATACAGGATTCTTATGAATTACTGAGAATTCCTTCTGATCTTGTAAAGCTTACCGCCAGTATTGACGGTCTAGAAATGGAAATGAATAGATTCAGAGCTATTAACGACCAAGTGCTTGACCTCTTGCTAAAGATGGGTGATGATAAAGATAACAAAGACGACGGTCAATTTACAACGCTGTGGGAGTCCTCCCTGGAGTGTATGGCCGACTTAAAAACAAAGAAAAAGGAGTTAGAGTTCGAGAGATCGGAGATGCTATCACAGAGATCTTCTAAGAGGAGCAGTCGTTCATCGAGAACGTCGGGATCTAACGCCCTATCGATCGCAAAACAAGCTATAATCGAAGCCACGACACTAAAAGAGAAAATGAGAAGCTTGCAGAGACGACAGGAAATTGACAGGCAAAAAGACGAATTAAAACGACAACAAAGAGAACTACAACGCCTTGAAGAAGAGGAGGAGCTCCGAGGAGAGTTAAACGCCGCAGAAGCCATCAAAGGATTACTCAGTAAAGACGCCGAGGACGAGAAAACTGAAGCTGGGAAGGGAGAGATAGCCATCCCCACAGCAATACAAGACCCGTGGGATATCTCCCAGCTTAGTCAATACACCACCAACAAACGTGACGTATCCGACGTCATTAATCCTGTTACCAAAGAAGTCACGCCACCCACCAAGAAAACAGAATATGAACACACAGGAAACCCAGCAGCTGGAGTTAAAGGGCAGTACACAGGAAACCCAGCTGCCGAAGTTAAGAAGTCGTACACAGGAAACCCAGCAGCTAAAGTCAAAACGCTGTACACAGGAAACCCAACTGAGGAAGCCAAAGTAAAGGAACCATTACACATAGGGCGTCCAAGTCAACGCGAAACGGATGAAATAGACCTAGGAGCAATTCTGGAGAAAAACGGATCGACAGGAATACAAGCGAGACTCCAACCCATAAGGAACCCTCGTATGAGTGGAATTATCGATCCGGCCACACCCCAATTTAGAGCCAGCTCCACTCCAGCGACGTCTTACACCTCGCCACCAATGGACATCTCCTGGCAGCTTCAGTCCATCCAAAGAGAAAGCACCGAAATCCAGAGACAGCAAGTCCATCTCCTGAAGCGTCTCATGCTACCAGCGCCAAAACCACCAATCTTCCAAGGCGACATACTAGAATATCCAAAGTGGGAGAGTGCTTTCGAGGCTCTGATAGAAGAAGACGGCGACCCAAGTCGTAAGCTTTACTACCTCGGGCAGTATACAGGGGGAGCAGCCCAAAGAACCATCAATGGGCTGCTCGGACTTCGCACGGAAGATGCCTATACTCGTGCCAGGAAGATGTTGAAAGAACGCTATGGCAATCCATATAGAATCTACGAAGAATACAGAAAGAAGCTGTTCAGTTGGCCAACCTGCAAATCGGGGATGGAACTCCAAGAGCTAAGTGACTTCCTTGTGATGACGCAAGAAACCATGAAAACAGTTGGTTACTTAAGGGAGCTTAATAGCCTCATGTTCATTCGTCAGCTCGCTACAAGACTGCCAGCTTACTATTGCAACAGGTGGAGGGAGAGCGCCAAGAGGATTGAAGCCAAGAAGAGCGAGTATACATTCAATGACCTTGTGGAGTTCGTTCAGGATGCCGCCTCTGATGCAACACATCCAGTGTTCTCTTTAGAATCACTATCAGCTACGAAGAAAGAACTAGACACGAACAAAGAAAAGGGCGGTTACCTAGCAGGACGAAACGCCTTAAGGAATGAAACCAAACGTTCACAAGGATCGACTTTCGCTACTTCCGTTTCAAGACACGAGATCACAAAAGAAAGAGCAAACAACTCATCGAACAACTCGTATGTGCGCATGTGCCCCCTCTGCGATAAGCCTCACGAACTCGAGCGCTGTAAAATCTTTCTTGAAAAGTCGCCAAAGGAAAGAGTGGAGGTCTGCAAGTCGAAAGGCGTCTGTTTCGCATGCCTTACGAAAGGGCACATGGCAAGACGCTGCAGGAAGAAGGCCGAATGCGGTGTTTGCGAGAAATCACACGCAACCCTGCTCCACTTTGATACTAAAGTTGATGCAAGTAAACCAGCCTCAGAGACAGCTAAAGCAACCAACCACTGTATCAAGGTCTGTCACCTGAATGACTGCAACAACGCCAGGACCTCCATGATAGTCCCCGTTTGGGTATATCACCAAGATAACGAGGATCGTAAGGTAGAAATGTATGCCGTTTTGGATGACCAGAGCGACACATGTTTCATCACAGACGACGCCTGCTCTCAACTATCCTTGTCTGGTCCGGAAATAACATTGGAGCTAGGAACAATGCATTCCGTCGAAAATATCTTGACAAGAAAAATCGAAGGACTGGTTGTCTCTCGCCAGGACGGAGAAGTTAACATACCTCTTCCAAGAGCGTACTCAAGGGATCAGATACCTGCTAGACGCGAACAGATACCAAGACCGGAGATCTCAAGGGGGTGGAAACACCTCGAACCAATAGCGGACCAGATACCACCATACAGAGAAGAACTAAAGATCGGCCTCCTAGTTGGCAACAACTGTGTTCGCGCTATCAAGCCAAGACAAGTTGTCCCTGGGAATGCAACTGACCCGTACGCTATGCGCACAGCTCTCGGCTGGGGTGTCATAGGCGCAGAGGTGGTAGGAAGTGATTGCGAAGAAGGCAGCGTTAGATGTCACTATGTCGCGACTAAGAGGATGGATACGGACCACGGGACGTCTTTCCTTATCCCGCAGCCCCCATCTCACAAGGAGGTTATGACCCCTCTTGCCGTGAAAAGGATGTTCGAGCACGAGTTCCCTGAAATGCAATGCTCCGACAAGTCATTATCACAAGAAGATATAAGGTTTATGAAGATGATGACCGAGCAGATCCACAAAACCGAGGACGGCCACTATGAGATGCCGCTACCATTAAGAGAAGACGGCCTGAGTCTTCCCTGCAACCGAAGGCTCGCAGAGGTACGCTTGAATCAACTGAAGACCCGTTTCGACAAGGATCCAAAGTATAAGCAAGATTACGTCACCTTCGTCGAGGACATGTTAGCAAAGGGCTATGCAGAAGAGGCACCGAACCACTACGAAAGGGTATGGTACGTACATACATACATACATACATACATTTATTGAGGCTCCTTTTTACAAGGCTTTTCAGCAACAATATAGATAAATATAATATAACACTAATATAAATGATACTATTATAAGAATATAAAATATAAGAATATAAATATAAGTATATACAATTATAATCAATATGTAAATTAAACTACTTTATTGAAACTAAATAATTAAAAAGTCGTTTTCTAAAAATTTTAGAGTCATTTATACATTTTAAGTCTTTCTGGAGACCGTTCCAAATTTTAGCTCCGCGGAACGCGAAAGAACGTTGGCCCGTAGCTAGTCTACATTTGGACAGATTCAGATCCCCATTGAATCTGGTCGATCTAGTGTGGATTTGAGATCTATATATAAACTTCTGAGTGAGGTAATTAGGTGTTTGATTGTGAAGGCATTTATGTACCATTACACAATCATTGAAAACGTACCTCATCACGGTGTCTACCATGCGAAGAAGCCAGACAAAATAAGAGTCGTTTTCGACTGCTCAGCCAGGTACGAGGGCCACTCTCTGAATCAACATCTACTCCAAGGCCCCGACTTAACGAACACTCTTGCGGGCGTACTATGTCGGTTCCGTCAAGAGTCAGTATGCTTCGCCTGCGATATCGAAGGTATGTTCTGTCAAGTTCGCGTAAATGAAGAACAGCGCGACCTCCTTCGATTCCTATTCTGGGATAAGGGAAACACGAGTTCCACTCCGAAGGAGTACCGCATGAGAGTCCATCTCTTCGGTGCTACGTCTTCGCCCGGATGTGCCAACCTAGCCTTAAAGAAGACAGCTGACGACAATGCACAAGGCCACGAGAACGCCGCTAAGTTCTTGAAGACAAACTTCTATGTAGATGACGGACTCATGTCCACCGCTACGGCCGCCGAAGCCGTGTCACTCATCAAAGATGCCCGTGAGATGTGCGCAAAGGGAGGCTTCAAACTTCACAAGTTTGTATCCAATAGTAAAGAAGTTCTAGAGTCAGTGCCAGTCGATGACAGGGCGAAAGGAGTTAAGGAACTCAACTTGGATCAAGATGCTCTACCCATCGAGAGAGTACTTGGTGTGGAATGGTGCGTAGAAAATGACACTTTTCAGTTTAGAGTTCATCTGAAGGATAAGCCCCTAACAAGAAGAGGAATCCTGTCTACAGTTAGTTCCATCTACGACCCTCTAGGTTTCGCCGCCCCATTCATGCTTCGAGGCAAGAAGATACTCCAGTTATTGTGCAAGGAAGGCGTGGGATGGGACGATGACATACCAGGCTCGTTGCGACATGAATGGCAGCTGTGGAGGGAAGAACTGCCCTTACTAGAGAAGATGAATATTCCCCGATGCCACAAGTCGGATGGATTTGAATCTCCCAAGATAGTTGAGCTGCACCACTTCTCTGACGCCAGCGTTGACGGCTACGGCCAGTGTTCCTACTTACGTCTGGTGAACGAGAAGGACGAAGTTCATTGTTCATTCGTCGTGGGGAAAGCTCGCGTGTCGCCACTGAAACCAGTAACGATACCTCGTATGGAGCTTGCTGCAGCAGTAACGTCGGTAAAGGTCAGCCAAATGCTTCACAAGGAACTGACGTTACCAGTCGACAAGGAGGTATTTTGGACAGACAGCCAAGTAGTCAAGGCCTACATTAATAACGAAGCGCGTCGTTTCCACACGTACGTAGCGAACCGCGTGCAGCAAATAAGAGACCACACAGACCCTACCCAATGGAAGTACGTGGAAGGTAGGAGCAACCCAGCGGACGACGCCTCCCGCGGCCTGAGTCCAAGAAGTCTTTTACGGACTTCAAGATGGTTGCAAGGACCTTCCTTTCTATGGGAGCTCCAAGAGAAATGGCAAGACTTCACCAACGACACGTACGAGATATCAGCAGATGATAAAGAGGTTAAGAAGTCGTCCGCATTTTCCACAGTCGTGAAGGAATGTTCAACACTAACGAAGAGACTTGGCTACTTCTCGGACTGGTTTCGAGCCAAACGAGCCGTGGCCAACTGCCTGAAATACTTGAGGATTCTGAGGTACCGAGTTCAGAAGAAGTCCACTCCAACGAGTACTATGCAACCAATAGGCACAACCCCTACAATTGTAGAGCTCCAGGAAGCAGAGCGTATTATCTTGAGAGAAGTTCAGCAGGATGCCTATGTCACAGAGATGAAAGAGCTATCAACTGGTAGGGAGAACCCCACCAACGGCAGCAGAGCTGAACAGCGCGAACTGAAAAGAAAGTCAGACCTGTATCGCCTCGATCCCTTTATCGATCAACATGGCATTCTGAGAGTCGGTGGCAGAATCAAAAACGCGAGTATCGACTTCGGGCTCAAACATCCTGTTATAGTTCCCAAGGACAATCATATTTCATACCTTATCGCTAAGAACTGCCACGAGTCAACCAAACACCAAGGAAGAGGCCTAACCCTGAACGAGATACGTTCCTCCGGCTACTGGATGGTCACTGGTGGCCCGATGGTCTCAAAGCTGATCCACGATTGCGTTACCTGCAGAAAGCTGAGAGCATCAGGGCAAGAACAGAAGATGGCTAACCTGCCGAGCGATAGACTGGAGCCGACACCCCCATTCACCTATTGTGCTGTGGACTATTTTGGTCCCTGGATCATTAAAGAAGGGCGCAAAGAACTTAAGCGTTACGGCGTACTGTTTACCTGTCTTTTCTCCAGAGCGATCCACCTCGAGACAGCCAACAGTCTAGACACCAGCTCATTCATCAACGCTCTAAGACGATTTATATGCCGCCGTGGTCCAGTCCGACAACTCCGCAGTGATAGAGGGACTAATTTTATTGGCGCGCGCAGAGAGCTACAAGAAACCTTGACTGAGATGGATCATGAGGCTGTGAAGAAAGAACTGCTGAAGTCCAATTGCGATTGGATTGAAATGAAGTTCAATGTCCCATCCGCAAGCCACATGGGCGGCGTCTGGGAACGTCAGATAAGAACGGTGCGAAGCGTTCTATCAGCCTTACTCTCCAACTGTGGCAGTCAGCTAAATGATGAAGCTCTTCGCACATTCATGTGTGAGGCCGAAGCCGTAGTCAACGGACGGCCCCTGACGGTAGACGGTAGAACCGCGCCGATAGAAGCTCTCACACCGAACCACTTCCTAACGATGAAGAGCAAGGTCATACTACCACCCCCAGGGAATTTCCAAGAGGCTGACCTCTACTCCAGGAAGTGGTGGCGACGAGTCCAGCATCTAACCAACGAATTCTGGACTCGATGGAGGAAAGAATATTTACTGTCTCTCCAGGAACGGCAAAAGTGGACGCGTCAACGACGCAACATGGAACCTGATGACATCGTTCTGATCAAGGACGACGATAGTCCCCGCAACCAATGGCGCCTATCCAGAATAACAGAAGTAATCCGTGACGACGACGGGCTTGTGAGAAAGGTGAAGCTGCTCGTTGGTAGCCCCAACCTATCACCACGCGGCAAAAGAAATGGACAGCTATCTGTCTTGGAAAGACCTATCCAGAAGTTAGTGCTATTGCTTCAGAAACAAGAAAACAGCAGACCGGGAATCCCCGTCGAGGAGCCAACCAAGTAACCAGCGCAAGCCACGGTGGTGTCCACAAAAGCCGACATCATAGTATAGGATAGGGACTTTATAGAGGACTCATGTTTTCTTTTCTTTTCTTTTCTTTCATTTACATATTATAATTGGTTACGGTTTATATGTTTAAAGAACTTTGATGATTTAGGTATTTTTGTAAATTGTTACCAATTTAGGGGAGCCATGTAGCTGTTTCCATAGTAATCAGCGTATTCAGCAATTATTTGATTGACAAGAGATTAACTTAATCTCTTAGCGTTCTACCCTTTTAATTCAGTATAGTGTAACACTCGTTTGAAGTAAGACGAACTTTCGGGATTAATATCTTTATGTAATTGTTTTGACTGACCCGCCAACGTTGGTAAGTCCTCAACCTTATTGTATTTCTTTTAATCTGTAGCACAACTGATTACTTTGTTGTGTATTTCACCTTGTGAATCATTTTCCCATAAGTAACAACAATTGTAAACAGAGCAATAGGCTAACTATAGATAATCCTTATTTTAGTTGACCAGATCATTACCAGATTCAATAGTGCAAGAATAAAAAGGATTTGCGTACTCAACTATGGCAGTGGTTTCCTTTTGATACGATATTATTGAGAAATCCCGTACAGTGCCCATGCCCGTTTCAACGCCCTCCCTCCTCCAACACGTGTTCCCTCCTCCAGACCTAGCGCGTTCATCGATCGCAAGCTGATCGAAATCAATCTTCTCCTGAGTGCTTCTAGCGTTCCCCTTTGTATGCAAATCAAGGGCGCCAGGACAGACGGATTGGGTTTTAAAAATGTGTGATTGTTTCAGTTATTCGTAGATTTCTAATTGAATTGATATATGTTTGTTTCTAAATGGATACTAAATAGTGTTCACTTATCTTTCCATCCAACGGTCTTTCTGGTTTGAATCAGCCGTACGATATGAATATATTTACCACGTCCACCAACGGTCTTTCTGGTTTGAATCAGCTGTACGTACTGAGTATTTACCGCTGCACTATCCATGCCAAGCAGCGCCGGCGCCGCTTCGTTAACGATTACTCACCTCTAATAAGTTAATCAAATTTACCTTCAGTACAGTAAAACGAAGTAATGTAAATATAACTTACTGAGCTGCCCTAGTGTTTTGTCTCAGCATCGCGGGGCTTGGGCATATTCATGAAAACAAGAATGCCGTTATTGAGACTTGCAGGGGTGAGGAGGTATAAAAGTGGTCCATATCATGTTCTTTATCATGATATGTGCGGAAAAAGGGACCAATTATCTGTTCCCTATATCATGAGCCTTCATTATTTACTGTCAGCTGTTATACGTCGAAGCTTGTCCTGGATACTTGTGTCTTGTATAAGAACTTTATAGAAATTAGAACTTAGATAGAAGCAGTTTAACCCTTTCTAGAAGTAGTTTACTTTCAAGGCCTCGTAAAAGGCACACGAAACAAACTTTTCGGCTTTCTGCCAGAAAAGAAAGCCAATAATAGTAACTAAAGGCAATGACACCGAAGGAGACAATGAACCTGGAGCTGTTCAAGCTCTACAAGGAGATCTATCCAGTCACCAAATAGATCTTTGTTTTATGTCCGAGACGTGGCTACATGACCGTTTTGACAAGAACCTGGTTTCTCCACGTGGTTTTAATCTTATAACTAAAGACAGAAAAGAAAGGATTGGAGGTGGTTCTCAACTCGTCAAGAAACCAACTAGTGGCAGCATAATTCTGGAAGTTTTCCTAACTAATGCACTACTAGACTTTGGATCTGTAAGATGCATAGCCTGATTAACACTGATCACAAGTGTGTGATGGTTCATCCCAAAAAAAAGACCAAAGCCACAAGAAAATGGGTTGAATTTCGGGACACTCGACCACACTGCAAACTAGCAATGATTGAGTTCCTGAAAGGAATTGACTGGAGGAGTGAGCTATTTGGAAGAGACTTAAACAATGCAATTTCTCATTTTTATTCT